>NW_026646136.1:0-186000 GCF_949987535.1 Balaenoptera acutorostrata
AGGGTAAGGGTACGTGATAAGGTGAGGTTAGTTATTAAACCTATCCCACACTCTAGATAACCCTTAGCACGTAAAGGAATATTATTTGGGGGTCCAGCCATGGAGAAAAGTTTAGACACGAGGAGAAGATAAGGAACACACCCATTATCAAGAAATCACATTAGGATTCTCTTTTTAACCTGTTCCTTAAAACACTAGTGCTTAGGAAATCTATTGGAGGCAGAAGCCGTCAAGGGTAGCTTAGGGTTAGGGTCAGGGTGCGGGTGAGGGGTAGGGTACGGCTTAGGGTACGGGTTCAGGGAGGGGTTCGCGTAGGGCGTAGGGTATTGGTTAGGGTTAGGGTTAGGGTTAGTGTTAGGGTTAGGGTTCGGTTTAGGGTACGGGTTAGGATTAGGGTACACGTTAGGGTTAGGGTAGGGGTTAGGGTTAGGGTACGCGTTAGGGTGAGGGTAGTTATTAAACCTATCCCACTCTCTAGATACCCCTTAGCACGTAAAGGAATATTATTTGGGGGTCCAGCCATGGAGAAGAGTTTAGACACTAGGAGAAGATAAGGAACACACCCATTATCAAGAAATCACATTAGGATTCTCTTTTTAACCTGTTCCTTAAAACACTAGTGCTTAGGAAATCTATTGGAGGCAGAAGCAGTCAAGGGTAGCTTAGGGTTAGGGTTAGGGTTAGGGTGAGGGTTAGGGTACGGCTTAGGGTACGGGTTCGGGGAGGGGTTCGGGTAGGGCGTAGGTTATGGGTTAGGGTTAGGCTTAGGACTAGTGTTAGGGTTAGGGCTCGGTTTAGGGTACGGGTTAGGATTAGGGTACGCGTTAGGGTTAGGGTAGGGGTTAGGGTTAGAGTATGCGTTAGGGTGACGGTAGTTATTAAACCTATCCCACTCTCTAGATACCCCTTAGCACGTAAAGGAATATTATTTGGGGGTCCAGCCATGGAGAAGAGGTTACACACTAGGAGAAGATAAGGAACACACCCATTATCACGAAATCACATTAGGATTCTCTTTTTAACCTGTTCCTTAAAACACTAGTGCTTAGGAAATCTATTGGAGGCAGAAGCAGTCAAGGGTAGCTTAGGGTTAGGGTTAGGGTTAGATTGAGGGTTAGGGTACGGCTTAGGGTACGGGTTCGGGGAGGGGTTGGGGAAGGGCGTAGGTTATGGGTTAGGGTTAGGATTAGGACTAGTGTTAGGGTTAGGGCTCGGTTTAGGGTACGGGTTAGGATTAGGGTACGCGTTAGGGTTAGGGTAGGGGTTAGGGTTAGGGTACGCGATAGGGTGAGGTTAGTTATTAAACCTATCCCACTCTCTAGATATCCCTTAGCACGTAAAGGAATATGATTTGGGGTTCTAGCCATGGAGAAGAGTTTAGACACTAGGAGAAGATTAGGAACACACCCATTATCAAGAAATCACATTAGGATTCTCTTTTTAACCTGTTCCTTAAAACACTAGTGCTTAGGAAATCTATTGGAGGCAGAAGCAGTCAAGGGTAGCTTAGGGTTAGGGTTAGGGTTAGATTGAGGGTTAGGGTACGGCTTAGGGTACGGGTTCGGGGAGCGGTCCGGGTAGGGCGTAGGTTAAGGGTTAGGGTTAGGGTTAAGGTTAGTGTTAGGGTTAGGGCTCGGTTTAGGGTACGGGTTAGGATTAGGGTACGCGTTACTGTTAGGGTAGGGGTTAGGGTAAAGGTACGCGATAGGGTGAGGTTAGTTATTAAACCTATCCCACTCTCTAGATACCCCTTAGCACGTAAAGGAATATTATTTGGGGGTCCAGCCATGGAGAAGATTTTAGACACAAGGAGAAGATAAGGAACACACCCATTATCAAGAAATCACATTAGGATTCTCTTTTTAACCTGTTCCTTAAAACACTAGTGCTTAGGAAATCTATTGGAGGCAGAAGCAGTCAAGGGTAGCTTAGGGTTAGGGTTAGGGTTAGATTGAGGGTTAGGGTACGGCTTAGGGTACGGGTTCGGGGAGGGGTTCGGGTAGGGCGTAGGGTATGGGTTAGGGTTAGGTTTAGGGTTAGTGTTAGGGTTAGGGCTCAGTTTATGGTACGGGGTAGGATTAGGGTACGCGTTAGTGTTAGGGTAGGGGTTAGGGTAAGGGTACGCGATAAGGTGAGGTTAGTTATTAAACCTATCCCACACTCTAGATAACCCTTAGCACGTAAAGGAATATTATTTGGGGGTCCAGCCATGGAGAAAAGTTTAGACACGAGGAGAAGATAAGGAACACACCCATTATCAAGAAATCACATTAGGATTCTCTTTTTAACCTGTTCCTTAAAACACTAGTGCTTAGGAAATCTATTGGAGGCAGAAGCCGTCAAAGGTAGCTTAGGGTTAGGGTCAGGGTGCGGGTGAGGGGTAGGGTACGGCTTAGGGTACGGGTTCAGGGAGGGGTTCGGGTAGGGCGTAGGGTATTGGTTAGGGTTAGGGTTAGGGTTAGTGTTAGGGTTAGGGTTCGGTTTAGGGTACGGGTTAGGATTAGGGTACACGTTAGGGTTAGGGTAGGGGTTAGGGTTAGGGTACGCGTTAGGGTGAGGGTAGTTATTAAACCTATCCCATTCTCTAGATACCCCTTAGCACGTAAAGGTATATTATTTGGGGGTCCAGCCATGGAGAAGAGGTTACACACTAGGAGAAGATAAGGAACACACCCATTATCAAGAAATCACATTAGGATTCTCTTTTTAACCTGTTCCTTAAAACACTAGTGCTTAGGAAATCTATTGGAGGACGAAGCAGTCAAGGGTAGCTTAGGGTTAGGGTTAGGGTTAGGGTGAGGGTTAGGGTACGGCTTAGGGTACGGGTTCGGGGAGGGGTTCGGGTAGGGCGTAGGTTATGGGTTAGGGTTAGGCTTAGGACTAGTGTTAGGGTTAGGGCTCGGTTTAGGGTACGGGTTAGGATTAGGGTACGCGTTAGGGTTAGGGTAGGGGTTAGGGTTAGAGTATGCGTTAGGGTGACGGTAGTTATTAAACCTATCCCACTCTCTAGATACCCCTTAGCACGTAAAGGAATATTATTTGGGGGTCCAGCCATGGAGAAGAGGTTAGACACTAGGAGAAGATAAGGAACACACCCATTATCACGAAATCACATTAGTATTCTCTTTTTAACATGTTCCTTAAAACACTAGTGCTTAGGAAATCTATTGGAGGCAGAAGCAGTCAAGGGTAGCTTAGGGTTAGGGTTAGGGTTAGGGTGAGTGTTAGGGTACGGCTTAGGGTACGGGTTCGGGGAGGGGTTCGGGTAGGGCGTAGGGTATGGGTTAGGGTTAGGGTTAGGGTTAGTGTTAGGGTTAGGGCTCAGTTTAGGGTACGGGGTAGGATTAGGGTACGCGTTAGTGTTAGGGTAGGGGTTAGGGTAAGGGTACGCGATAAGGTGAGGTTAGTTATTAAACCTATCCCACTCTCTAGATAACCCTTAGCACGTAAAGGAATATTATTTGGGGGTCCAGCCATGGAGAAGAGTTTAGAAACGAGGAGAAGATAAGGAACACACCCATTATCAAGAAATCACATTAGGATTCTCTTTTTAACCTGTTCCTTAAAACACTAGTGCTTAGGAAATCTATTGGAGGCAGAAGCAGTCAAGGGTAGCTTAGGGTTAGGGTTAGGGTTAGGGTGAGGGTTAGGGTACGGCTTAGGGTACGGGTTCGGGGAGGGGTTCGGGTAGGGCGTAGGGTATGGGTTAGGGTTAGGGTTAGGGCTAGTGTTAGGGTTAGGGCTCGGTTTAGGGAACGGGTTAGGATTAGGGTACGCGTTAGGGTTAGGGTAGGGGTTAGGGTTAGGGTATGCGTTAGGGTGAGGGTAGTTATTAAACCTATCCCACTCTCTAGATACCCCTTAGCACGTAAAGGAATATTATTTGGGGGTCCAGCCATGGAGAAGAGTTTAGACACTAGGAGAAGATAAGGAACACACCCATTATCAAGAAATCACATTAGGATTCTCTTTTTAACCTGTTCCTTAAAACACTAGTGCTTAGGAAATCTATTGGAGGCAGAAGCAGTCAAGGGTAGCTTAGGGTTAGGGTTAGGGTTAGGGTGAGGGTTAGGGTACGGCTCAGGGTACGGGTTCGGGGAGGGGTTCGGGTAGGGCGTAGGTTATGGGTTAGGGTTAGGATTAGGACTAGTGTTAGGGTTAGGGCTCGGTTTAGGGTACGGGTTAGGATTAGGGTACGCGTTAGGGTTAGGGTAGGGGTTAGGGTTAGAGTATGCGTTAGGGTGACGGTAGTTATTAAACCTATCCCACTCTCTAGATACCCCTTAGCACGTAAAGGAATATTATTTGGGGGTCCAGCCATGGAGAAGAGGTTAGACACTAGGAGAAGATAAGGAACACACCCATTATCACGAAATCACATTAGGATTCTCTTTTTAACCTGTTCCTTAAAACACTAGTGCTTAGGAAATCTATTGGAGGCAGAAGCAATCAAGGGTAGCTTAGGGTTAGGGTTAGGGTTAGGGTGAGGGTTAGGGTACGGCTTAGGGTACGGGTTCGGGGAGGGGTTCGGGTAGGGCGTAGTGTATGGGTTAGGGTTAGGGTTAGGGTTAGTGTTAGGGTTAGGGCTCGGTTGAGGATACGGGATAGGATTAGGGTACGCGTTAGGGTTAGGGTAGGGGTTAGGGTTAGGGTACGCGTTAGGGTGAGGGTAGTTATTAAACCTATCCCACTCTCTAGATACCCCTTAGCACGTAAAGGAATATTATTTGGGGGTCCAGCCATGGAGAAGAGTTTAGACACTAGGAGAAGATAAGGAACACACCCATTATCACGAAATCACATTAGGATTCTCTTTTTAACCTGTTCCTTAAAACACTAGTGCTTAGGAAATCTATTGGAGGCAGAAGCAGTCAAGGGTACCTTAGGGTTAGGGTTAGGGTTAGGGTGAGGGTTAGGGTATGGCTTAGGGTACGGGTTAGGGGAGGGGTTCGGGTAGGGCGTAGGGTATGGGTTAGGGTTAGGTTTAGGGTTAGTGTTAGGGTTAGGGCTCAGTTTATGGTACGGTGTAGGATTAGGGTACGCGTTAGTGTTAGGGTAGGGGTTAGGGTAAGGGTACGCGATAAGGTGAGGTTAGTTATTAAACCTATCCCACTCTCTAGATACCCCTTAGCACGTAAAGGAATATTATTTGGGGGTCCAGCCATGGAGAAGAGGTTAGACACTAGGAGAAGATAAGGAACACACCCATTATCAAGAAATCACATTAGGATTCTCTTTTTAACCTGTTCCTTAAAACACTAGTGCTTAGGAAATCTATTGCAGGCAGAAGCAGTCAAGGGTAGCTTAGGGTTAGGGTTAGTTTTAGGGTGAGGGTTAGGGTACAGCTTAGGGTACGGGTTCGGGGAGGGGTTCGGGTAGGGCGTAGGGTATGGGTTAGGGTTAGGGTTAGGGTTAGTGTTAGGGTTTGGGCTCGGTTTAGGGTACGGGTTAGGATTTGGGTACGCGTTAGTGTTAGGGTAGGGGTTAGGGTAAGGGTACGCGATAGGGTGAGGTTAGTTATTAAACCTATCCCACTCTCTAGATACCCCTTAGCACGTAAAGGAATATTATTTGGGGGTCCAGCCATGGAGAAGAGTTTAGACACTAGGAGAAGATAAGGAACACACCCATTATCAAGAAATCACATTAGGATTCTCTTTTTAAACTGTTCCTTAAAACACTAGTGCTTAGGAAATCTATTGCAGGCAGAAGCAGTCAAGGGTAGCTTAGGGTTAGGGTGAGGGTTAGGGTGAGGATTAGGTTACGGCATAGGGTACGGGTTCGGGGAGGGGTTCGGGTAGGGCGTAGGTTATGGGTTAGGGTTAGGAGTAGGACTAGTGTTAGGGTTAGGGCTCGGTTTAGGGTACGGGTTAGGATTAGGGTACGCGTTAGGGTTAGGGTAGGGGTTAGGGTTAGAGTATGCGTTAGGGTGACGGTAGTTATTAAACCTATCCCACTCTCTAGATACCCCTTAGCACGTAAAGGAATATTATTTGGGGGTCCAGCCATGGAGAAGAGGTTAGACACTAGGAGAAGATAAGGAACACACCCATTATCACGAAATCACATTAGGATTCTCTTTTTAACCTGTTCCTTAAAACACTAGTGCTTAGGAAATCTATTGGATTCAGAAGCAGTCAAGGGTAGCTTAGGGTTAGGGTTAGGGTTAGGGTGAGGGTTAGGGTACGGCTTAGGGTACGGGTTCGGGGAGGGGTTCGGGTAGGGCGTAGTGTATGGGTTAGGGTTAGGGTTAGGGTTAGTGTTAGGGTTAGGGCTCGGTTGAGGATACGGGATAGGATTAGGGTACGCGTTAGGGTTAGGGTAGGGGTTAGGGTTAGGGTACGCGTTAGGGTGAGGGTAGTTATTAAACCTATCCCACTCTCTAGATACCCCTTAGCACGTAAAGGAATATTATTTGGGGGTCCAGCCATGGAGAAGAGTTTAGACACTAGGAGAAGATAAGGAACACACCCATTATCACGAAATCACATTAGGATTCTCTTTTTAACCTGTTCCTTAAAACACTAGTGCTTAGGAAATCTATTGGAGGCAGAAGCAGTCAAGGGTACCTTAGGGTTAGGGTTAGGGTTAGGGTGAGGGTTAGGGTATGGCTTAGGGTACGGGTTCGGGGAGGGGTTCGGGTAGGGCGTAGGGTATGGGTTAGGGTTAGGTTTAGGGTTAGTGTTAGGGTTAGGGCTCAGTTTATGGTACGGGGTAGGATTAGGGTACGCGTTAGTGTTAGGGTAGGGGTTAGGGTAAGGGTACGCGATAAGGTGAGGTTAGTTATTAAACCTATCCCACTCTCTAGATACCCCTTAGCACGTAAAGGAATATTATTTGGGGGTCCAGCCATGGAGAAGAGGTTAGACACTAGGAGAAGATAAGGAACACACCCATTATCAAGAAATCACATTAGGATTCTCTTTTTAACCTGTTCCTTAAAACACTAGTGCTTAGGAAATCTATTGCAGGCAGAAGCAGTCAAGGGTAGCTTAGGGTTAGGGTTAGGTTTAGGGTGAGGGTTAGGGTACAGCTTAGGGTACGGGTTCGGGGAGGGGTTCGGGTAGGGCGTAGGGTATGGGTTAGGGTTAGGGTTAGGGTTAGTGTTAGGGTTTGGGCTTGGTTTAGGGTACGGGTTAGGATTTGGGTACGCGTTAGTGTTAGGGTAGGGGTTAGGGTAAGGGTACGCGATAGGGTGAGGTTAGTTATTAAACCTATCCCACTCTCTAGATACCCCTTAGCACGTAAAGGAATATTATTTGGGGGTCCAGCCATGGAGAAGAGTTTAGACACTAGGAGAAGATAAGGAACACACCCATTATCAAGAAATCACATTAGGATTCTCTTTTTAAACTGTTCCTTAAAACACTAGTGCTTAGGAAATCTATTGCAGGCAGAAGCAGTCAAGGGTAGCTTAGGGTTAGGGTGAGGGTTAGGGTGAGGATTAGGTTACGGCCTAGGGTACGGGTTCGGGGAGGGGTTCGGGTAGGGCGTAGGTTATGGGTTAGGGTTAGGATTAGGACTAGTGTTAGGGTTAGGGCTCGGTTTAGGGTACGGGTTAGGATTAGGGTACGCGTTAGGGTTAGGGTAGGGGTTAGGGTTAGAGTATGCGTTAGGGTGACGGTAGTTATTAAACCTATCCCACTCTCTAGATACCCCTTAGCATGTAAAGGAATATTATTTGGGGGTCCAGCCATGGAGAAGAGGTTAAACACTAGGAGAAGATAAGGAACACACCCATTATCACGAAATCACATTAGGATTCTCTTTTTAACCTGTTCCTTAAAACACTAGTGCTTAGGAAATCTATTGGAGGCAGAAGCAGTCAAGGGTAGCTTAGGGTTAGGGTTAGGGTTAGGGTGAGTGTTAGGGTATGGCTTAGGGTACGGGTTCGGGGAGGGGTTCGGGTAGGGCGTAGGGTATGGGTTAGGGTTAGGGTTAGGGTTAGTGTTAGGGTTAGGGCTCAGTTTAGGGTACGGTGTAGGATTAGGGTACGCGTTAGTGTTAGGGTAGGGGTTAGGGTAAGGGTACGCGATAAGGTGAGGTTAGTTATTAAACCTATCCCACTCTCTAGATAACCCTTAGCACGTAAAGGAATATTATTTGGGGGTCCAGCCATGGAGAAGAGTTTAGACACGAGGAGAAGATAAGGAACACACCCATTATCAAGAAATCACTTTAGGATTCTCTTTTTAACCTGTTCCTTAAAACACTATTGCTTAGGAAATCTATTGGAGGCAGAAGCAGTCAAGGGTAGCTTAGGGTTAGGGTTAGGGTTAGGGTGAGGGTTAGGGTACGGCTCAGGGTACGGGTTCGGGGAGGGGTTCGGGTAGGGCGTAGGTTATGGGTTAGGGTTAGGATTAGGACTAGTGTTAGGTTTAGGGCTCGGTTTAGGGTACGGGTTAGGATTAGGGTACGCGTTAGGGTTAGGGTAGGGGTTAGGGTTAGAGTATGCGTTAGGGTGACGGTAGTTATTAAACCTATCCCACTCTCTAGATACCCCTTAGCACGTAAAGGAATATTATTTGGGGGTCCAGCCATGGAGAAGAGGTTAGACACTAGGAGAAGATAAGGAACACACCCATTATCAAGAAATCACATTAGGATTCTCTTTTTAACCTGTTCCTTAAAACACTAGTGCTTAGGAAATCTATTGGAGGCAGAAGCAGTCAAGGGTAGCTTAGGGTTAGGGTTAGGGTTAGGGTGAGGGTTAGGGTACGGCTTAGGGTACGGGTTCGGGGAGGGGTTCGGGTAGGGCGTAGGGTATGGGTTAGGGTTAGGGTTAGGGTTAGTGTTAGGGTTAGGGCTCGGTTTAGGGTACGGGTTAGGATTAGGGTACGCGTTAGGGTTAGGGTAGGGGTTAGGGTTAGGGTATGCGTTAGGGTGACGGTAGTTATTAAACCTATCCCACTCTCTAGATACCCCTTAGCACGTAAAGGAATATTATTTGGGGGTCCAGCCATGGAGAAGAGTTTAGACACTAGGAGAAGATAAGGAACACACCCATTATCAAGAAATCACATTAGGATTCTCTTTTTAAACTGTTCCTTAAAACACTAGTGCTTAGGAAATCTATTGGAGGCAGAAGCAGTCAAGGGTAGCTTAGGGTTAGGGTTAGGGTTAGGGTGAGGGTTAGGGTACGGCTCAGGGTACGGGTTCGGGGAGGGGTTCGGGTAGGGCGTAGGTTATGGGTTAGGGTTAGGATTAGGACTAGTGTTAGGGTTAGGGCTCGGTTTAGGGTACGGGTTAGGATTAGGGTACGCGTTAGGGTTAGGGTAGGGGTTAGGGTTAGAGTATGCGTTAGGGTGACGGTAGTTATTAAACCTATCCCACTCTCTAGATACCCCTTAGCACGTAAAGGAATATTATTTGGGGGTCCAGCCATGGAGAAGAGGTTAGACACTAGGAGAAGATAAGGAACACACCCATTATCACGAAATCACATTAGGATTCTCTTTTTAACCTGTTCCTTAAAACACTAGTGCTTAGGAAATCTATTGGAGGCAGAAGCAGTCAAGGGTAGCTTAGGGTTAGGGTTAGGGTTAGGCTGAGGGTTAGGGTACGGCTTAGGGTACGGGGTCGGGGAGGGGTTCGGGTAGGGCGTAGTGTATGGGTTAGGGTTAGGGTTAGGGTTAGTGTTAGGGTTAGGGCTCGGTTGAGGATACGGGATAGGATTAGGGTACGCGTTAGGGTTAGGGTAGGGGTTAGGGTTAGGGTACGCGTTAGGGTGAGGGTAGTTATTAAACCTATCCCACTCTCTAGATACCCCTTAGCACGTAAAGGAATATTATTTGGGGGTCCAGCCATGGAGAAGAGTTTAGACACTAGGAGAAGATAAGGAACACACCCATTATCACGAAATCACATTAGGATTCTCTTTTTAACCTGTTCCTTAAAACACTAGTGCTTAGGAAATCTATTGGAGGCAGAAGCAGTCAAGGGTACCTTAGGGTTAGGTTTAGGGTTAGGGTGAGGGTTAGGGTATGGCTTAGGGTACGGGTTCGGGGAGGGGTTCGGGTAGGGCGTAGGGTATGGGTTAGGGTTAGGTTTAGGGTTAGTGTTAGGGTTAGGGCTCAGTTTATGGTACGGGGTAGGATTAGGGTACGCGTTAGTGTTAGGGTAGGGGTTAGGGTAAGGGTACGCGATAAGGTGAGGTTAGTTATTAAACCTATCCCACTCTCTAGATACCCCTTAGCACGTAAAGGAATATTATTTGGGGGTCCAGCCATGGAGAAGAGGTTAGACACTAGGAGAAGATAAGGAACACACCCATTATCAAGAAATCACATTAGGATTCTCTTTTTAACCTGTTCCTTAAAACACTAGTGCTTAGGAAATCTACTGCAGGCAGAAGCAGTCAAGGGTAGCTTAGGGTTAGGGTGAGGGTTAGGGTGAGGATTAGGTTACGGCTTAGGGTACGGGTTCGGGGAGGGGTTCGGGTAGGGCGTAGGGTATGGGTTAGGGTTAGGATTAGGACTAGTGTTAGGGTTAGGGCTCGGTTTAGGGTACGGGTTAGGATTAGGGTACGCATTAGGGTTAGGGTAGGGTTTAGGGTTAGAATATGCGTTAGGGTGACGGTAGTTATTAAACCTATCCCACTCTCTAGATACCCCTTAGCACGTAAAGGAATATTATTTGGGGGTCCAGCCATGGAGAAGAGGTTAGACACTAGGAGAAGATAAGGAACACACCCATTATCACGAAATCACATTAGGATTCTCTTTTTAACGTGTTCCTTAAAACACTAGTGCTTAGGAAATCTATTGGAGGCAGAAGCAGTCAAGGGTAGCTTAGGGTTAGGGTTAGGGTTAGGGTGAGTGTTAGGGTATGGCTTAGGGTACGGGTTCGGGGAGGGGTTCGGGTAGGGCGTAGGGTATGGGTTAGGGTTAGGGTTAGGGTTAGTGTTAGGGTTAGGGCTCAGTTTAGGGTACGGTGTAGGATTAGGGTACGCGTTAGTGTTAGGGTAGGGGTTAGGGTAAGGGTACGCGATAAGGTGAGGTTAGTTATTAAACCTATCCCACTCTCTAGATAACCCTTAGCACGTAAAGGAATATTATTTGGGGGTCCAGCCTTGGAGAAGAGTTTAGACACGAGGAGAAGATAAGGAACACACCCATTATCAAGAAATCACTTTAGGATTCTCTTTTTAACCTGTTCCTTAAAACACTAGTGCTTAGGAAATCTATTGGAGGTAGAAGCCGTCAAGGGTAGCTTAGGGTTAGGGTCAGGGTGAGGGTGAGGGGTAGGGTACGGCTTAGGTTACGGGTTCAGGGAGGGGTTCGGGTAGGGCGTAGGGTATGGGTTAGGGTTAGGGTTAGGGTTAGTGTTAGGGTTAGGGCTCGGTTTAGGGTACGGGTTAGGATTAGGGTACGCGTTAGGTTTAGGGTAGGGGTTAGGGTTAGGCTACGCGTTAGGGTGAGGTTAGTTATTAAACCTATCCCACTCTCTAGATACCCCTTAGCACGTAAAGGAATATTATTTGGGGGTCCAGCCATGGAGAAGAGTTTAGACACTAGGAGAAGATAAGGAACACACCCATTATCACGAAATCACATTAGGATTCTCTTTTTAACCTGTTCCTTAAAACATTAGTGCTTAGGCAATCTATTGGAGGCAGAAGCATTCAAGGGTAGCTTAGGTTTAGGGTTAATGTTAGGGTGAGGGTTAGGGTACGGCTTAGGGTACGGTTTCGGGGAGGGGTTCGGGTAGGGCGTAGGGTATGGGTTAGGGTTAGGGTTAGGGTTAGGGCTCGGTTTAGGGTACGGGTTAGGATTAGGGTACGCGTTAGGGTTAGGGTAGGGGTTAGGGTTAGGTTACGCATTAGGGTGAGGGTAGTTATTAAACCTATCCCACTCTCTAGATACCCCTTAGCAAGTAAAGGAATATTATTTGGGGGTCCAGCCATGGAGAAGAGTTTAGACACTAGGAGAAGATAAGGAACACACCCATTATCACGAAATCACATTAGGATTCTCTTTTTAACCTGTTCCTTAAAACACTAGTGCTTAGGAAATCTATTGCAGGCAGAAGCAGTCAAGGGTAGCTTAGGGTTAGGGTTAGGGTTAGGGTGAGTGTTAGGGTATGGCTTAGGGTACGGGTTAGGGGAGGGGTTCGGGTAGGGCGTAGGGTATGGGTTAGGGTTAGGTTTAGGGTTAGTGTTAGGGTTAGGGCTCAGTTTATGGTACGGTGTAGGATTAGGGTACGCGTTAGTGTTAGGGTAGGGGTTAGGGTAAGGGTACGCGATAAGGTGAGGTTAGTTATTAAACCTATCCCACTCTCTAGATACCCCTTAGCACGTAAAGGAATATTATTTGGGGGTCCAGCCATGGAGAAGAGGTTAGACACTAGGAGAAGATAAGGAACACACCCATTATCAAGAAATCACATTAGGATTCTCTTTTTAAACTGTTCCTTAAAACACTAGTGCTTAGGAAATCTATTGCAGGCAGAAGCAGTCAAGGGTAGCTTAGGGTTAGGGTGAGGGTTAGGGTGAGGATTAGGTTACGGCTTAGGGTACGGGTTCGGGGAGGGGTTCGGGTAGGGCGTAGGTTATGGGTTAGGGTTAGGATTAGGACTAGTGTTAGGGTTAGGGCTCGGTTTAGGGTACGGGTTTTGATTAGGGTACGCGTTAGGGTTAGGGTAGGGGTTAGGGTTAGAGTATGCGTTAGGGTGACGGTAGTTATTAAACCTATCCCACTCTCTAGATACCCCTTAGCACGTAAAGGAATATTATTTGGGGGTCCAGCCATGGAGAAGAGGTTAGACACTAGGAGAAGATAAGGAACACACCCATTATCACGAAATCACATTAGGATTCTCTTTTTAACCTGTTCCTTAAAACACTAGTGCTTAGGAAATCTATTGGATTCAGAAGCAGTCAAGGGTAGCTTAGGGTTAGGGTTAGGGTTAGGGTGAGGGTTAGGGTACGGCTTAGGGTACGGGTTCGGGGAGGGGTTCGGGTAGGGCGTAGTGTATGGGTTAGGGTTAGGGTTAGGGTTAGTGTTAGGGTTAGGGCTCGGTTGAGGATACGGGATAGGATTAGGGTACGCGTTAGGGTTAGGGTAGGGGTTAGGGTTAGGGTACGCGTTAGGGTGAGGGTAGTTATTAAACCTATCCCACTCTCTAGATACCCCTTAGCACGTAAAGGAATATTATTTGGGGGTCCAGCCATGGAGAAGAGTTTAGACACTAGGAGAAGATAAGGAACACACCCATTATCACGAAATCACATTAGGATTCTCTTTTTAACCTGTTCCTTAAAACACTAGTGCTTTGGAAATCTATTGGAGGCAGAAGCAGTCAAGGGTACCTTAGGGTTAGGGTTAGGGTTAGGGTGAGGGTTAGGGTATGGCTTAGGGTACGGGTTCGGGGAGGGGTTCGGGTAGGGCGTAGGGTATGGGTTAGGGTTAGGTTTAGGGTTAGTGTTAGGGTTAGGGCTCAGTTTATGGTACGGGGTAGGATTAGGGTACGCGTTAGTGTTAGGGTAGGGGTTAGGGTAAGGGTACGCGATAAGGTGAGGTTAGTTATTAAACCTATCCCACTCTCTAGATACCCCTTAGCACGTAAAGGAATATTATTTGGGGGTCCAGCCATGGAGAAGAGGTTAGACACTAGGAGAAGATAAGGAACACACCCATTATCAAGAAATCACATTAGGATTCTCTTTTTAACCTGTTCCTTAAAACACTAGTGCTTAGGAAATCTATTGCAGGCAGAAGCAGTCAAGGGTAGCTTAGGGTTAGGGTTAGGTTTAGGGTGAGGGTTAGGGTACAGCTTAGGGTACGGGTTCGGGGAGGGGTTCGGGTAGGGCGTAGGGTATGGGTTAGGGTTAGGGTTAGGGTTAGTGTTAGGGTTTGGGCTTGGTTTAGGGTACGGGTTAGGATTTGGGTACGCGTTAGTGTTAGGGTAGGGGTTAGGGTAAGGGTACGCGATAGGGTGAGGTTAGTTATTAAACCTATCCCACTCTCTAGATACCCCTTAGCCCGTAAAGGAATATTATTTGGGGGTCCAGCCATGGAGAAGAGTTTAGACACTAGGAGAAGATAAGGAACACACCCATTATCAAGAAATCACATTAGGATTCTCTTTTTAAACTGTTCCTTAAAACACTAGTGCTTAGGAAATCTATTGCAGGCAGAAGCAGTCAAGGGTAGCTTAGGGTTAGGGTGAGGGTTAGGGTGAGGATTAGGTTACGGCTTAGGGTACGGGTTCGGGGAGGGGTTCGGGTAGGGCGTAGGTTATGGGTTAGGGTTAGGATTAGGACTAGTGTTAGGGTTAGGGCTCGGTTTAGGGTACGGGTTAGGATTAGGGTACGCGTTAGGGTTAGGGTAGGGGTTAGGGTTAGAGTATGCGTTAGGGTGACGGTAGTTATTAAACCTATCCCACTCTCTAGATACCCCTTAGCATGTAAAGGAATATTATTTGGGGGTCCAGCCATGGAGAAGAGGTTAAACACTAGGAGAAGATAAGGAACACACCCATTATCACGAAATCACATTAGGATTCTCTTTTTAACCTGTTCCTTAAAACACTAGTGCTTAGGAAATCTATTGGAGGCAGAAGCAGTCAAGGGTAGCTTAGGGTTAGGGTTAGGGTTAGGGTGAGTGTTAGGGTATGGCTTAGGGTACGGGTTCGGGGAGGGGTTCGGGTAGGGCGTAGGGTATGGGTTAGGGTTAGGGTTAGGGTTAGTGTTAGGGTTAGGGCTCAGTTTAGGGTACGGTGTAGGATTAGGGTACGCGTTAGTGTTAGGGTAGGGGTTAGGGTAAGGGTACGCGATAAGGTGAGGTTAGTTATTAAACCTATCCCACTCTCTAGATAACCCTTAGCACGTAAAGGAATATTATTTGGGGGTCCAGCCATGGAGAAGAGTTTAGACACGAGGAGAAGATAAGGAACACACCCATTATCAAGAAATCACTTTAGGATTCTCTTTTTAACCTGTTCCTTAAAACACTATTGCTTAGGAAATCTATTGGAGGCAGAAGCAGTCAAGGGTAGCTTAGGGTTAGGGTTAGGGTTAGGGTGAGGGTTAGGGTACGGCTCAGGGTACGGGTTCGGGGAGGGGTTCGGGTAGGGCGTAGGTTATGGGTTAGGGTTAGGATTAGGACTAGTGTTAGGGTTAGGGCTCGGTTTAGGGTACGGGTTAGGATTAGGGTACGCGTTAGGGTTAGGGTAGGGGTTAGGGTTAGAGTATGCGTTAGGGTGACGGTAGTTATTAAACCTATCCCACTCTCTAGATACCCCTTAGCACGTAAAGGAATATTATTTGGGGGTCCAGCCATGGAGAAGAGGTTAGACACTAGGAGAAGATAAGGAACACACCCATTATCAAGAAATCACATTAGGATTCTCTTTTTAACCTGTTCCTTAAAACACTAGTGCTTAGGAAATCTATTGCAGGCAGAAGCAGTCAAGGGTAGCTTAGGGTTAGGGTTAGGTTTAGGGTGAGGGTTAGGGTACAGCTTAGGGTACGGGTTCGGGGAGGGGTTCGGGTAGGGCGTAGGGTATGGGTTAGGGTTAGGGTTAGGGTTAGTGTTAGGGTTTGGGCTTGGTTTAGGGTACGGGTTAGGATTTGGGTACGCGTTAGTGTTAGGGTAGGGGTTAGGGTAAGGGTACGCGATAGGGTGAGGTTAGTTATTAAACCTATCCCACTCTCTAGATACCCCTTAGCCCGTAAAGGAATATTATTTGGGGGTCCAGCCATGGAGAAGAGTTTAGACACTGGGAGAAGATAAGGAACACACCCATTATCAAGAAATCACATTAGGATTCTCTTTTTAAACTGTTCCTTAAAACACTAGTGCTTAGGAAATCTATTGCAGGCAGAAGCAGTCAAGGGTAGCTTAGGGTTAGGGTGAGGGTTAGGGTGAGGATTAGGTTACGGCTTAGGGTACGGGTTCGGGGAGGGGTTCGGGTAGGGCGTAGGTTATGGGTTAGGGTTAGGATTAGGACTAGTGTTAGGGTTAGGGCTCGGTTTAGGGTACGGGTTAGGATTAGGGTACGCGTTAGGGTTAGGGTAGGGGTTAGGGTTAGAGTATGCGTTAGGGTGACGGTAGTTATTAAACCTATCCCACTCTCTAGATACCCCTTAGCATGTAAAGGAATATTATTTGGGGGTCCAGCCATGGAGAAGAGGTTAAACACTAGGAGAAGATAAGGAACACACCCATTATCACGAAATCACATTAGGATTCTCTTTTTAACCTGTTCCTTAAAACACTAGTGCTTAGGAAATCTATTGGAGGCAGAAGCAGTCAAGGGTAGCTTAGGGTTAGGGTTAGGGTTAGGGTGAGTGTTAGGGTATGGCTTAGGGTACGGGTTCGGGGAGGGGTTCGGGTAGGGCGTAGGGTATGGGTTAGGGTTAGGGTTAGGGTTAGTGTTAGGGTTAGGGCTCAGTTTAGGGTACGGTGTAGGATTAGGGTACGCGTTAGTGTTAGGGTAGGGGTTAGGGTAAGGGTACGCGATAAGGTGAGGTTAGTTATTAAACCTATCCCACTCTCTAGATAACCCTTAGCACGTAAAGGAATATTATTTGGGGGTCCAGCCATGGAGAAGAGTTTAGACACGAGGAGAAGATAAGGAACACACCCATTATCAAGAAATCACTTTAGGATTCTCTTTTTAACCTGTTCCTTAAAACACTATTGCTTAGGAAATCTATTGGAGGCAGAAGCAGTCAAGGGTAGCTTAGGGTTAGGGTTAGGGTTAGGGTGAGGGTTAGGGTACGGCTCAGGGTACGGGTTCGGGGAGGGGTTCGGGTAGGGCGTAGGTTATGGGTTAGGGTTAGGATTAGGACTAGTGTTAGGGTTAGGGCTCGGTTTAGGGTACGGGTTAGGATTAGGGTACGCGTTAGGGTTAGGGTAGGGGTTAGGGTTAGAGTATGCGTTAGGGTGACGGTAGTTATTAAACCTATCCCACTCTCTAGATACCCCTTAGCACGTAAAGGAATATTATTTGGGGGTCCAGCCATGGAGAAGAGGTTAGACACTAGGAGAAGATAAGGAACACACCCATTATCAAGAAATCACATTAGGATTCTCTTTTTAACCTGTTCCTTAAAACACTAGTGCTTAGGAAATCTATTGGAGGCAGAAGCAGTCAAGGGTAGCTTAGGGTTAGGGTTAGGGTTAGGGTGAGGGTTAGGGTACGGCTTAGGGTACGGGTTCGGGGAGGGGTTCGGGTAGGGCGTAGGGTATGGGTTAGGGTTAGGGTTAGGGTTAGTGTTAGGGTTAGGGCTCGGTTTAGGGTACGGGTTAGGATTAGGGTACGCGTTAGGGTTAGGGTAGGGGTTAGGGTTAGGGTATGCGTTAGGGTGACGGTAGTTATTAAACCTATCCCACTCTCTAGATACCCCTTAGCACGTAAAGGAATATTATTTGGGGGTCCAGCCATGGAGAAGAGTTTAGACACTAGGAGAAGATAAGGAACACACCCATTATCAAGAAATCACATTAGGATTCTCTTTTTAAACTGTTCCTTAAAACACTAGTGCTTAGGAAATCTATTGGAGGCAGAAGCAGTCAAGGGTAGCTTAGGGTTAGGGTTAGGGTTAGGGTGAGGGTTAGGGTACGGCTCAGGGTACGGGTTCGGGGAGGGGTTCGGGTAGGGCGTAGGTTATGGGTTAGGGTTAGGATTAGGACTAGTGTTAGGGTTAGGGCTCGGTTTAGGGTACGGGTTAGGATTAGGGTACGCGTTAGGGTTAGGGTAGGGGTTAGGGTTAGAGTATGCGTTAGGGTGACGGTAGTTATTAAACCTATCCCACTCTCTAGATACCCCTTAGCACGTAAAGGAATATTATTTGGGGGTCCAGCCATGGAGAAGAGGTTAGACACTAGGAGAAGATAAGGAACACACCCATTATCACGAAATCACATTAGGATTCTCTTTTTAACCTGTTCCTTAAAACACTAGTGCTTAGGAAATCTATTGGAGGCAGAAGCAGTCAAGGGTAGCTTAGGGTTAGGGTTAGGGTTAGGGTGAGGGTTAGGGTACGGCTTAGGGTACGGGTTCGGGGAGGGGTTCGGGTAGGGCGTAGTGTATGGGTTAGGGTTAGGGTTAGGGTTAGTGTTAGGGTTAGGGCTCGGTTGAGGATACGGGATAGGATTAGGGTACGCGTTAGGGTTAGGGTAGGGGTTAGGGTTAGGGTACGCGTTAGGGTGAGGGTAGTTATTAAACCTATCCCACTCTCTAGATACCCCTTAGCACGTAAAGGAATATTATTTGGGGGTCCAGCCATGGAGAAGAGTTTAGACACTAGGAGAAGATAAGGAACACACCCATTATCACGAAATCACATTAGGATTCTCTTTTTAACCTGTTCCTTAAAACACTAGTGCTTAGGAAATCTATTGGAGGCAGAAGCAGTCAAGGGTACCTTAGGGTTAGGGTTAGGGTTAGGGTGAGGGTTAGGGTATGGCTTAGGGTACGGGTTCGGGGAGGGGTTCGTGTAGGGCGTAGGGTATGGGTTAGGGTTAGGTTTAGGGTTAGTGTTAGGGTTAGGGCTCAGTTTATGGTACGGGGTAGGATTAGGGTACGCGTTAGTGTTAGGGTAGGGGTTAGGGTAAGGGTACGCGATAAGGTGAGGTTAGTTATTAAACCTATCCCACTCTCTAGATACCCCTTAGCACGTAAAGGAATATTATTTGGGGGTCCAGCCATGGAGAAGAGGTTAGACACTAGGAGAAGATAAGGAACACACCCATTATCAAGAAATCACATTAGGATTCTCTTTTTAACCTGTTCCTTAAAACACTAGTGCTTAGGAAATCTATTGCAGGCAGAAGCAGTCAAGGGTAGCTTAGGGTTAGGGTTAGGTTTAGGGTGAGGGTTAGGGTACAGCTTAGGGTACGGTTTCGGGGAGGGGTTCGGGTAGGGCGTAGGGTATGGGTTAGGGTTAGGGTTAGGGTTAGTGTTAGGGTTTGGGCTCGGTTTAGGGTACGGGTTAGGATTTGGGTACGCGTTAGTGTTAGGGTAGGGGTTAGGGTAAGGGTACGCGATAGGGTGAGGTTAGTTATTAAACCTATCCCACTCTCTAGATACCCCTTAGCACGTAAAGGAATATTATTTGGGGGTCCAGCCATGGAGAAGAGGTTAGACACTAGGAGAAGATAAGGAACACACCCATTATCAAGAAATCACATTAGGATTCTCTTTTTAAACTGTTCCTTAAAACACTAGTGCTTAGGAAATCTATTGCAGGCAGAAGCAGTCAAGGGTAGCTTAGGGTTAGGGTGAGGGTTAGGGTGAGGATTAGGTTACGGCTTAGGGTACGGGTTCGGGGAGGGGTTCGGGTAGGGCGTAGGTTATGGGTTAGGGTTAGGATTAGGACTAGTGTTAGGGTTAGGGCTCGGTTTAGGGTACGGGTTAGGATTAGGGTACGCGTTAGGGTTAGGGTAGGGGTTAGGGTTAGAGTATGCGTTAGGGTGACGGTAGTTATTAAACCTATCCCACTCTCTAGATACCCCTTAGCACGAAAAGGAATATTATTTGGGGGTCCAGCCATGGAGAAGAGGTTAAACACTAGGAGAAGATAAGGAACACACCCATTATCACGAAATCACATTAGGATTCTCTTTTTAACCTGTTCCTTAAAACACTAGTGCTTAGGAAATCTATTGGAGGCAGAAGCAGTCAAGGGTAGCTTAGGGTTAGGGTTAGGGTTAGGGTGAGTGTTAGGGTATGGCTTAGGGAACGGGTTCGGGGAGGGGTTCGGGTAGGGCGTAGGGTATGGGTTAGGGTTAGGGTTAGGGTTAGTGTTAGGGTTAGAGCTCAGTTTAGGGTACGGTGTAGGATTAGGGTACGCGTTAGTGTTAGGGTAGGGGTTAGGGTAAGGGTACGCGATAAGGTGAGGTTAGTTATTAAACCTATCCCACTCTCTAGATAACCCTTAGCACGTAAAGGAATATTATTTGGGGGTCCAGCCATGGAGAAGAGTTTAGACACGAGGAGAAGATAAGGAACACACCCATTATCAAGAAATCACTTTAGGATTCTCTTTTTAACCTGTTCCTTAAAACACTAGTGCTTAGGAAATCTATTGGAGGTAGAAGCCGTCAAGTGTAGCTTAGGGTTAGGGTCAGAGTGAGGGTGAGGGGTAGGGTACGGCTTAGGTTACGGGTTCAGGGAGGGGTTCGGGTAGGGCGTAGGGTATGGGTTAGGGTTAGGGTTAGGGTTAGTGTTAGGGTTAGGGCTCGGTTTAGGGTACGGGTTAGGATTAGGATACGCGTTAGGGTTAGGGTAGGGGTTAGGGTTAGGGTACGCATTAGGGTGAGGGTAGTTATTAAACCTATCCCACTCTCTAGATACCCCTTAGCACGTAAAGGAATATTATTTGGGGGTCTGGCCTTGGAGAAGAGTTTAGACACTAGGAGAAGATAAGGAACACACCCATTATCAAGAAATCACATTAGGATTCTCTTTTTAACCTGTTCCTTAAAACACTAGTGCTTAGGAAATCTATTGGAGGCAGAAGCAGTCAGGGATAGCTTAGGGTTAGGGTTAGGGTTAGGGTGAGGGTTAGGGTACGGCTCAGGGTACGGGTTCGGGGAGGGGTTCGGGTAGGGCGTAGGTTATGGGTTAGGGTTAGGATTAGGACTAGTGTTAGGGTTAGGGCTCGGTTTAGGGTACGGGTTAGGATTAGGGTACGCATTAGGGTTAGGGTAGGGGTTAGGGTTAGAGTATGCGTTAGGGTGACGGTAGTTATTAAACCTATCCCACTCTCTAGATACCCCTTAGCACGTAAAGGAATATTATTTGGGGGTCCAGCCATGGAGAAGAGGTTAGACACTAGGAGAAGATAAGGAACACACCCATTATCACGAAATCACATTAGGATTCTCTTTTTAACGTGTTCCTTAAAACACTAGTGCTTAGGAAATCTATTGGAGGCAGAAGCAGTCAAGGGTAGCTTAGGGTTAGGGTTAGGGTTAGGGTGAGTGTTAGGGTATGGCTTAGGGTACGGGTTCGGGGAGGGGTTCGGGTAGGGCGTAGGGTATGGGTTAGGGTTAGGGTTAGGGTTAGTGTTAGGGTTAGGGCTCAGTTTAGGGTACGGTGTAGGATTAGGGTACGCGTTAGTGTTAGGGTAGGGGTTAGGGTAAGGGTACGCGATAAGGTGAGGTTAGTTATTAAACCTATCCCACTCTCTAGATACCCCTTAGCAAGTAAAGGAATATTATTTGGCGGTCCAGCCATGGAGAAGAGTTTAGACACTAGGAGAAGATAAGGAACACACCCATTATCACGAAATCACATTAGGATTCTCTTTTTAACCTGTTCCTTAAAACACTAGTGCTTAGGAAATCTATTGGAGGCAGAAGCCGTCAAGGGTAGCTTAGGGTTATGGTTAGGGTTAGGGTGAGAGGTAGGGTACGGCTTAGGGTACGGGTTCACGGAGGGGTTCGGGTAGGGCGTAGGGTATGGGTTAGGGTTAGGGTTAGGGTTAGTGTTAGGGTTAGGGCTCGGTTTAGGGTACGGGTTATGATTAGTGTATGCGTTAGGGTTAGGGTAGGGGTTAGGGTTAGGTTACGCGTTAGGGTGAGCGTAGTTATTAAACCTATCCCACTCTCTAGATACCCCTTAGCACGTAAAGGAATATTATTTGGGGGTCCAGCCATGGAGAAGAGTTTAGACACTAGGAGAAGATAAGGAACACACCCATTATCACGAATCACATTAGGATTCTCTTTTTAACCTGTTCCTTAAAACACTAGTGCTTAGGAAATCTATTGGAGGCAGAAGCAGTCAAGGGTAACTTAGGGTTAGGGTTAGGGTTAGGGTGAGGGTTAGGGTATGGCTTAGGGTACGGGTTCGGGGAGGGGTTCGGGTAGGGCGTAGTGTATGGGTTAGGGTTAGGGTTAGGGTTAGTGTTAGGGTTAGGGCTCGGTTTAGGGTACGGGTTAGGATTAGGGTACGCGTTAGGGTTAGGGTAGGGGTTAGGGTTAGGGTACGCGTTAGGGTGAGGGTAGTTATTAAACCTATCCCACTCTCTAGATACCGCTTAGCACGTAAAGGAATATTATTTGGGGGTCCAGCCATGGAGAAGAGTTTAGACAAGAGGAGAAGATAAGGAACACACCCATTATCAAGAAATCACATTAGGATTCTCTTTTTAACCTGTTCCTTAAAACATTAGTGCTTAGGAAATGTATTGGAGGCAGAAGCAGTCAAGGGTAGCTTAGGGTTAGGGTTAGGGTTAGGGTGAGGGTTAGGGTACGGCTTAGGGTACGGGTTCGGGGAGGGGTTCAGGTAGGGCGTAGGGTATGGGTTAGGGTTAGGGTTAGGGTTAGTGTTAGGGTTAGGGCTCGGTTTAGGGTACGGGTTAGGATTAGGGTGCGCGTTAGGGTTAGGGTAGGGGTTAGGGTTAGTGTACGCATTAGGGTAAGGGTAGTTATTAAACCTATCCCACTCTCTAGATACCCCTTAGCACGTAAAGGAATATTATTTGGGGGTCCAGCCATGGAGAAGAGTTTAGACACTAGGAGAAGATAAGGAACACACCCATTATCACGAAATCACATTAGGATTCTCTTTTTAACCTGTTCCTTAAAACACTAGTGCTTAGGAAATCTATTGGAGGCAGAAGCAGTCAAGGGTAGCTTAGGGTTAAGGTTAGGGTTAGGGTGAGGGTTAGGGTACGGCTTAGGGTACGGGTTCGGGGAGGGGTTCGGGTAGGGTGTAGGGTATGGGTTAGGGTTAGGCTTAGGGTTAGTGTTACGGTTAGGGCGCGGTTTAGGGTACGGGTTAGGATTAGGGTACGCGTTAGGGTTAGGGTAGGGATTAGGGTTAGGGTACGCGTTAGGGTGAGGGTAGTTACTAAACCTATCCCACTCTCTAGATACCCCTTAGCACGTAAAGGAATATTATTTGGGGGTCCAGCCATGGAGAAGAGGTTAGACACGAGGAGAAGATAAGGAACACACCCATTATCAAGAAATCACATTAGGATTCTCTTTTTAACCTGTTCCTTAAAACACTAGTGCTTAGGAAATCTATTGGAGGCAGAAGCCGTCAAGGGTAGCTTAGGGTTAGGGTTAGGGTTAGGGTGAGGGGTAGGGTACGGCTTAGGGTACGGGTTCAGGGAGGGGTTCGGGTAGGGCGTAGGGTATGGGTTAGGGTTTGGGTTAGGGTTAGTGTTAGGGTTAGGGCTCGGTTTAGGGTACCGGTTAAGATTAGGGTATGCGTTAGGGTTAAGGTAGGGGTTAGGGTTAGGGTACGCGTTAGGGTGAGTGTAGTTATTAAACCTATCCCACTCTCTAGATACCCCTTAGCACGTAAAGGAATATTATTTGGGGGTCCAGCCATGGAGAAGAGTTTAGACACGAGGAGAAGATAAGGAACACACCCATTATCAAGAAATCACATTAGGATTCTCTTTTTAACCTGTTCCTTAAAACACTAGTGCTTAGGAAATGTATTGGAGGCAGAAGCAGTCAAGGGTAGCTTAGGGTTAGGGTTAGGGTTAGGGTGAGGGTTAGGGTACGGCTTAGGGTACGGGTTCGGGGAGGGGTTCGGGTAGGGCGTAGGGTATGGGTTAGGGTTAGGGTTAGGGTTAGTGTTAGGGTTTGGGCTCGGTTTAGGTTACGGGTTAGGATTAGGGTACGCGTTAGGGTTAGGGTAGGGGTTAGGGTTAGGGTACGCGTTAGGGTGAGGGTAGTTATTAAACCTATCCCACTCTCTAGATACCCCTTAGCATGTAAAGGAATATTATTTGGGGGTCCAGCCATGGAGAAGAGTTTAGACACGAGTAGAAGATAAGGAACACACCCATTATCAAGAAATCACATTAGGATTCTCTTTTTAACCTGTTCCCTAAAACACTAGTGCTTAGGAAATCTATTGGAGGCAGAAGCAGTCAAGGGTAGCTTAGGGTTAGGGTTAGGGTTAGGGTGAGAGTTAGGGTACCGCTTAGGGTACGGTTTCGGGGAGGGGTTCGGGTAGGGCGTAGGTTATGGGTTAGGGTTAGGGTTAGGGCTAGTGTTAGGTTTAGGGCTCGGTTTATGGTACGGGTTAGGTTTAGGGTGCGCGTTAGGGTTAGGGTAGGGGTTAGGGTTAGTGTACGCATTAGGGTGAGGGTAGTTATTAAACCTATCCCACTCTCTAGATACCCCTTAGCACGTAAAGGAATATTATTTGGGGGTCCAGCCATGGAGAAGAGTTTAGACACTAGGAGAAGATAAGGAACACACCCATTATCAAGAAATCACATTAGGATTCTCTTTTTAACCTGTTCCTTAAAACACTAGTGCTTAGGAAGTCTATTGGAGGCAGAAGCAGTCAAGGGAAGCTTAGGGTTAGGGTTAGGGTTAGGGTGAGGGGTAGGGTACGGCTTAGGGTACGGGTTCAGGGAGGGGTTCGGGTAGGGCGTAGGGTATGGGTTAGGGTTAGGGTTAGGGTTAGTGTTAGGGTTAGGGCTCGGTTTAGGGTACGGGTTATGATTAGTGTATGCGTTAGAGTTAGGGTAGGGGTTAGGGTTAGGTTACGCGTTAGGGTGAGCGTAGTTATTAAACCTATCCCACTCTCTAGATACCCCTTAGCACGTAAAGGAATATTATTTGGGGGTCCAGCCATGGAGAAGAGTTTAGACACTAGGAGAAGATAAGGAACACACCCATTATCACGAATCACATTAGGATTCTCTTTTTAACCTGTTCCTTAAAACACTAGTGCTTAGGAAATCTATTGGAGGCAGAAGCAGTCAAGGGTAGCTTAGGGTTAGGGTTAGGGTTAGGGTGAGGGTTAGGGTATGGCTTAGGGTACGGGTTCGGGGAAGGGTTCGGGTAGGGCGTAGTGTATGGGTTAGGGTTAGGGTTAGGGTTAGTGTTAGGGTTAGGGCTCGGTTTAGGGTACGGGTTAGGATTATAGTACGCGTTAGGGTTAGGGTAGGGGTTAGGGTTAGGGTACGCGTTAGGGTGAGGGTAGTTATTAAACCTATCCCACTCTCTAGATACCGCTTAGCACGTAAAGGAATATTATTTGGGGGTCCAGCCATGGAGAAGAGTTTAGACACGAGGAGAAGAAAAGGAACACACCCATTATCAAGAAATCACATTAGGATTCTCTTTTTAACCTGTTCCTTAAAACATTAGTGCTTAGGAAATGTATTGGAGGCAGAAGCAGTCAAGGGTAGCTTAGGGTTAGGGTTAGGGTTAGGGTGAGGGTTAGGGTACGGCTTAGGGTACAGGTTCGGGGAGGGGTTCGTGTCGGGCGTAGGGTATGGGTTAGGGTTAGGGTTAGGGTTAGTGTTAGGGTTAGGGCTCGGTTTAGGGTACGGGTTAGGATTAGGGTGCGCGTTAGGGTTAGGGTAGGGGTTAGGGTTAGTGTACGCATTAGGGTAAGGGTAGTTATTAAACCTATCCCACTCTCTAGATACCCCTTAGCACGTAAAGGAATATTATTTGGGGGTCCAGCCATGGAGAAGAGTTTAGACACTAGGAGAAGATAAGGAACACACCCATTATCACGAAATCACATTAGGATTCTCTTTTTAACCTGTTCCTTAAAACACTAGTGCTTAGGAAATCTATTGGAGGCAGAAGCAGTCAAGGGTAGCTTAGGGTTAGGGTTAGGGTTAGGGTGAGGGATAGGGTACGGCTTAGGGTACGGGTTCGGGGAGGGGTTCGGGTAGGGTGTAGGGTATGGGTTAGGGTTAGGGTTAGGGTTAGTGTTACGGTTAGGGCGCGGTTTAGGGTACGGGTTAGGATTAGGGTACGCGTTAGGGTTAGGGTAGGGATTAGGGTTAGGGTACGCGTTAGGGTGAGGGTGGTTATTAAACCTATCCCACTCTCTAGATACCCCTTAGCACGTAAAGGAATATTATTTGGGGGTCCAGCCATGGAGAAGAGGTTAGACACGAGGAGAAGATAAGGAACACACCCATTATCAAGAAATCACATTAGGATTCTCTTTTTAACCTGTTCCTTAAAACACTAGTGCTTAGGAAATGTATTGGAGGCAGAAGCAGTCAAGGGTAGCTTAGGGTTAGGGTTAGGGTTAGGGTGAGAGTTAGGGTACGGCTTAGGGTACGGGTTCGGGGAAGGGTTCGGGTAGGGCGTAGGGTATGGGTTAGGGTTAGGGTTAGGGTTAGTGTTAGGGTTTGGGCTCGGTTTAGGGTACGGGTTAGGATTAGGGTACGCGTTAGGGTTAGGGTAGGGGTTAGGGTTAGGGTACGCGTTAGGGTGAGGGTAGTTATTAAACCTATCCCACTCTCTAGATACCCCTTAGCATGTAAAGGAATATTATTTGGGGGTCCAGCCATGGAGAAGAGTTTAGACACGAGTAGAAGATAAGGAACACACCCATTATCAAGAAATCACATTAGGATTCTCTTTTTAACCTGTTCCCTAAAACACTAGTCCTTAGGAAATCTATTGGAGGCAGAAGCAGTCAAGGGTAGCTTAGGGTTAGTGTTAGGGTTAGGGTGAGAGTTAGGGTACGGCTTAGGGTACGGTTTCGGGGAGGGGTTCGGGTAGGGCGTAGGTTATGGGTTAGGGTTAGGGTTAGGGCTAGTGTTAGGTTTAGGGCTCGGTTTAGGGTACGGGTTAGGTTTAGGGTGCGCGTTAGGGTTAGGGTCGGGGTTAGGGTTAGGGTACGCTTTAGGGTGAGGGTAGTTATTAAACCTATCCCACTCTCTAGATAACCCTTAGCACGTAAAGGAATATTATTTGGGGGTCCAGCCATGGAGAAGAGTTTAGACACTAGGAGAAGATAAGGAACACACCCATTATCACGAAATCACATTAGGATTCTCTTTTTAACCTGTTCCTTAAAACACTCGTGCTTAGGAAATCTATTGGAGGCAGAAGCAGTCAAGGGTAGCTTAGGGTTAGGGTTAGGGTTAGGGTGAGGGTTAGGGTATGGCTTAGGGTACGGGTTCGGCGAGGGGTTCGGGTAGGGCGTAGGGTATGGGTTAGGGTTAGGGTTAGGTTTAGTGTTAGGGTTAGGGCGCCGTTTAGGGTACGGGTTAGGATTAGGGTACGCGTTAGGGTTAGGGTAGGGTTTAGGGTTAGGGTACGCGTTAGGGTGAGGGTAGTTATTAAACCTATCCCACTCTCTAGATACCCCTTAGCACGTAAAGGAATATTATTTGGGGGTCCAGCCATGGAGAAGAGTTTAGACACGAGGAGAAGATAAGGAACACACCCATTATCAAGAAATCACATTAGGATTCTCTTTTTGGCCTGTTCCTTAAAACATTAGTGCTTAGGAAATGTATTGGAGGCAGAAGCAGTCAAGGGTAGCTTAGGGTTAGGGTTAGGGTTAGGGTGAGGGTTAGGGTATTGCTTAGGGTACGGGTTCGGGGAGGGTTTCGGGTAGGGCGTAGGGTATGGGTTAGGGTTAGGGTTAGGGTTACTGTTAGGGTTAGGGCTCGGTTTAGGGTACGGGTTAGGATTAGGGTACGCGTTAGGGTTAGGGTAGGGGTTAGGGTTAGGGTACGCGTTAGGGTGAGGGTAGTTATTAAAACTATCCCACTCTCTAGATACCTCTTAGCATGTAAAGGAATATTATTTGGGGGTCCAGCCATGGAGAAGAGTTTAGACACCAGGAGAAGATAAGGAACACACCCATTATCAAGAAATCACATTAGGATTCTCTTTTTAACCTGTTCCTTAAAACAGTAGTGCTTAGGAAATCTATTGGAGGCAGAAGCAGTCAAGGGTAGCTTAGGGTTAGGGTTAGGGTTAGGGTGAGGGTTAGGGTACGGCTTAGGGTACGGGTTCGGGGAGGGGTTCGGGTAGGGCGTAGGTTATGGGTTAGGGTTAGGGTTAGGGCTAGTGTTAGGTTTAGGGCTCGGTTTAGGGTACGGGTTAGGATTAGGGTGCGCGATAGGGTTAGGGTAGGGGTTAGGGTTAGTGTACGCTTTAGGGTGAGGGTAGTTATTAAACCTATCCCACTCTCTAGATACCCCTTAGCACGTAAAGGAATATTATTTGGGGGTCCAGCCATGGAGAAGACTTTAGACACTAGGAGAAGATAAGGAACACACCCATTAGCAAGAAATCACTTTAGGATTCTCTTTTTAACCTGTTCCTTAAAACATTAGTGCTTAGGAAATCTATTGGAGGCAGAAGCCGTCAAGGTTAACTTAGGGTTAGGGTGAGGGTTAGGGTACGGCTTAGGGTACGGGTTCGGGGAGGGGTTCGGGTAGGGCGTAGGGTACGGGTTAGGGTTAGGGTTAGGGTTAGTGTTACGGTTAGGGCGCGGTTTAGGGTACGGGTTAGGATTAGGGTACGCGTTAGGGTTAGGGTAGGGGTTAGGGTTAGGGTACGCGTTAGGGTGAGGGTAGTTATTAAACCTATCCCACTCTCTAGATACCCTTTAGCACGTAAAGGAATATTATTTGGGGGTCCAGCCATGGAGAAGAGTTTAGACACGAGGAGAAGATAAGGAACACACCCATTATCAAGAAATCACATTAGGATTCTCTTTTTAACCTGTTCCTTAAAACATTAGTGCTTAGGAAATGTATTGGAGGCAGAAGCAGTCAAGGGTAGCTTAGGGTTAGGGTTAGGGTTAGGGTGAGGGTTAGGGTATGGCTTAGGGTACGGGTTCGGGGAGGGTTTCGGGTAGGGCATAGGGTATGGGTTAGGGTTAGGGTTAGGGTTACTGTTAGGGTTAGGGCTCGGTTTAGGTTACGGGTTAGGATTAGGGTACGCGTTAGGGTTAGGGTAGGGGTTAGGGTTAGGGTACGCGTTAGGGTGAGGGTAGTTATTAAAACTATCCCACTCTCTAGATACCCCTTAGCACGTAAAGGAATATTATTTGGGGGTCCAGCCATGGAGAAGAGTTTAGACACTAGGAGAAGATAAGGAACACACCCATTATCACGAAATCACATTAGGATTCTCTTTTTAACCTGTTCCTTAAAACACTATTGCTTAGGAAATCTTTTGGAGGCAGAAGCAGTCAAGGGTAGCTTAGGGTTAGGGTTAGGGTTAGGGTGAGGGTTAGGGTATGGCTTAGGGTACGGGTTCGGGGAGGGGTTCGGGTAGGGCGTAGGGTATGGGTTAGGGTTAGGGTTAGGGTTAGTGTTAGGGTTAGGGCTCGGTTTAGGGTACGGGTTAGGATTAGGGTACGCGTTAGGGTTAGGGTAGGGGTTAGGGTTAGGGTACGCGTTAGGGTGAGGGTAGATATTAAACCTATCCCACTCTCTAGATACCCCTTAGCACGTAAAGGAATATTATTTGGGGGTCCAGCCATGGAGAAGAGTTTAGACACGAGGAGAAGATAAGGAACACACCCATTATCAAGAAATCACATTAGGATTCTCTTTTTAACCTGTTCCTTAAAACATTAGTGCTTAGGAAATGTATTGGAGGCAGAAGCAGTCAAGGGTAGCTTAGGGTTATGGTTAGGGTTAGGGTGAGGGGTAGGGTATGGCTTAGGGCACGGGTTCGGGGAGGGTTTCGGGTAGGGCGTAGGGTATGGGTTAGGGTTAGGGTTAGGGTTACTGTTAGGGTTAGGGCTCGGTTTAGGGTACGGGTTAGGATTAGGGTACGCGTTAGGGTTAGGATAGGGGTTAGGGTTAGGGTACGCGTTAGGGTGAGGGTAGTTATTAAAACTATCCCACTCTCTAGATACCCCTTAGCATGTAAAGGAATATTATTTGGGGGTCCAGCCATGGAGAAGAGTTTAGACACGAGGAGAAGATAAGGAACACACCCATTATCAAGAAATCACATTAGGATTCTCTTTTTAACCTGTTCCTTAAAACACTAGTGCTTAGGAAATCTATTGGAGGCAGAAGCAGTCAAGGGTAGCTTAGGGTTAGGGTTAGGGTTAGATTGAGGGTTAGGGTACGGCTTAGGGTACGGGTTCGGGGAGCGGTCCGGGTAGGGCGTAGGTTAAGGGTTAGGGTTAGGGTTAAGTTTAGTGTTAGGGTTAGGGCTCGGTTTAGGGTACGGGTTAGGATTAGGGTACGCGTTACTGTTAGGGTAGGGGTTAGGGTAAGGGTACGCGATAGGGTGAGGTTAGTTATTAAACCTATCCCACTCTCTAGATACCCCTTAGCACGTAAAGGAATATTATTTGGGGGTCCAGCCATGGAGCAGAGTTTAGACACAAGGAGAAGATAAGGAACACACCCATTATCAAGAAATCACATTAGGATTCTCTTTTTAACCCGTTCCTTAAAACACTAATGCTTAGGAAATCTATTGGAGGCAGAAGCAGTCAAGGGTAGCTTAGTGTTAGGGTTAGGGTTAGGGTGAGGGTTAGGGTACGGCTTAGGGTACGGGTTCGGGGAGGGGTTCGGGTAGGGCGTAGGGTATGGGTTAGGGTTAGGGTTAGGGCTAGTGTTAGGGTTAGGGCTCGGTTTAGGGTACGGGTTAGGATTAGGGTACGCGTTAGGGTTAGGGTAGGGGATAGGGTTAGGGTACGCGTTAGGGTGAGGTTAGTTATTAAACCTATCCCACTCTCTAGATACCCCTTAGCACGTAAAGGAATATTATTTGGGGGTCCAGCCATGGAGAAGAGGTTAAACACTAGGAGAAGATAAGGAACACACCCATTATCACGAAATCACATTAGGATTCTCTTTTTAACCTGTTCCTTAAAACACTAGTGCTTAGGAAATCTATTGGAGGCAGAAGCCGTAAAGGGTAGCTTAGGGTTAGGGTTAGGGTTAGGGTGAGGGTTAGGGTACGGGTTCGGGGAGGGGTTCGGGTAGGGCGTAGGGTATGGTTTAGGGTTAGGGTTAGGGTTAGTGTTAGGGTTAGGGCTCGGTTTAGGGTACGGGTTAGGATTAGGGTACGCGTTAGGGTTAGGGTAGGGGTTAGGGTTAGGGTACGCGATAGGGTGAGGTTAGTTATTAAACCTATCCCACTCTCTAGATAACCCTTAGCACGTAAAGGAATATTATTTGGTGGTCCAGGCATGGAGAAGAGTTTAGACACGAGGAGAAGATAAGGAACACACCCATTATCAAGAAATCACATTAGGATTCTCTTTTTAACCTGTTCCTTAAAACACTAGTGCTTAGGAAATCTATTGGAGGCAGAAGCCGTCAAGGGTAGCTTAGGGTTAGGGTCAGGGTGAGGGTGAGGGGTAGGGTACGGCTTAGGGTACGGGTTCAGGGAGGGGTTCGGGTAGGGCGTAGGATATGGGTTAGGGTTAGGGTTAGGGTTAGTGTTAGGGTTAGGGCTCGGTTTAGGGTACGGGTTAGGATTAGGGTACGCGTTAGGGTTAGGGTAGGGGTTAGGGTTAGGGTACGCGTTAGGGTGAGGGTAGTTATTAAACCTATCCCACTCTCTAGATACCCCTTAGCACGTAAAGGAATATTATTTGGGGGTCCAGCCATGGAGAAGAGTTTAGACACTAGGAGAAGATAAGGAACACACCCATTATCAAGAAATCACATTAGGATTCTCTTTTTAACCTGTTCCTTAAAACACTAGTGCTTAGGAAATCTATTGGAGGCAGAAGCAGTCAAGGGTAGCTTAGGGTTAGGGTTAGGGTTAGGGTGAGGGTTAGGGTACGGCTTAGGGTACGGGTTCGGGGAGGGGTTCGGGTAGGGCGTAGGGTATGGGTTAGGGTTAGGGTTAGGGTTAGTGTTAGGGTTAGGGCTCGGTTTAGGGTACGGGTTAGGATTAGGGTACGCGTTAGGGTTAGGTTAGGGGTTAGGGTTAGGGTATGCGTTAGGGTGACGGTAGTTATTAAACCTATCCCACTCTCTAGATACCACTTAGCACGTAAAGGAATATTATTTGGGGGTCCAGCCATGGAGAAGAGGTTAGACACTAGGAGAAGATAAGGAACACACCCATTATTACGAAATCGCATTAGGATTCTCTTTTTAACCTGTTCCTTAAAACACTAGTGCTTAGGAAATCTATTGGAGGCAGAAGCAGTCAAGGGTAGCTTAGGGTTAGGGTTAGGGTTAGGGTGAGGGTTAGGGTACGGGTTCGGGGAGGGGTTCGGGTAGGGCGTAGGGTATGGTTTAGGGTTAGGGTTAGGGTTAGTGTTAGGGTTAGGGCTCGGTTTAGGGTACGGGTTAGGATTAGGGTACGCGTTAGGGTTAGGGTAGGGGTTAGGGTTAGGGTACGCGATAGGGTGAGGTTAGTTATTAAACCTATCCCACTCTCTAGATACCCCTTAGCACGTAAAGGAATATTATTTGGGGGTCCAGCCATGGAGAAGAGTTTAGACACTAGGAGAAGATAAGGAACACACCCATTATCACGAAATCACATTAGGATTCTCTTTTTAACCTGTTCCTTAAAACACTAGTGCTTAGGCAATCTATTGGAGACAGAAGCAGTCAAGGGTAGCTTAGGTTTAGGGTTAGGGTTAGGGTGAGGGTTAGGGTACGGGTTCGGCGAGGGGTTCGGGTAGGGCGTAGGGTATGGGTTAGGGTTAGGGTTAGGGTTAGGGCTCGGTTTAGGGTACGGGTTAGGATTACGGTACGCGTTAGGGTTAGGTAGGGGTTAGGGTTAGGGTACGCGTTAGGGTGAGGGTAGTTATTAAAGCTATCCCACTCTCTAGATATCCCTTAGTACGTAAAGGAATATTATTTGGGGGTCCAGCCATGGAGAAGAGTTTAGACACGAGGAGAAGATAAGGAACACACCCATTATCACGAAATCACATTAGGATTCTCTTTTTAACCTGTTCCTTAAAACACTAGTGCTTAGGAAATCTATTGGAGGCAGAAGCCGTCAAGGGTATCTTAGTGTTAGGGTTAGGGTTAGGGTGAGGGTTAGGGTACGGTTTAGGGTACGGGTTGGGGAGGGGTTCGGGTAGGGCGTAGGGTATGGGTTAGGGTTAGGGTTAGGGCTAGTGTTAGGGTTAGGGCTCGGTTTAGGGTACGGGTTAGGATTAGGGTACGCGTTAGGGTTAGGGTAGGGGTTAGGGTTAGGTTACGCATTAGGGTGAGGGTAGTTATTAAACCTATCCCACTCTCTAGATACCCCTTAGCACGTAAAGGAATATTATTTGTGGGTCCAGCCATGGAGAAGAGTTTAGACACAAGGAGAAGATAAGGAACACACCCATTATTAAGAAATCACATTAGAATTTTCTTTTTAACCTGTTCCTTAAAACACTAGTGCTTAGGAAATCTATTGCAGGCAGAAGCAGTCAAGGGTAGCTTAGGGTTAGGGTTAGGTTTAGGGTGAGGGTTAGGGTACGGCTTAGGGTACGGGTTCGGGGAGGGGTTCGGGTAGGGCGTTGATTATGGGTTAGGGTTAGGATTAGGACTAGTGTTAGGGTTAGGGCTCGGTTTAGGGTACGGGTTAGGATTAGGGTACGCGTTAGGGTTAGGGTAGGGGTTAGGGTTAGAGTATGCGTTAGGGTTAGAGTATGCGTTAGGGTGACGGTAGTTATTAAACCTATCCCACTCTCTAGATACCCCTTAGCACGTAAAGGAATATTATTTGGGGGTCCAGACATGGAGAAGAAGTTAGACACTAGGAGAAGATAAGGAACACACCCATTTTCACGAAATCACATTAGGATTCTCTTTTTAAACTGTTCCTTAAAACACTAGTGCTTAGGAAATCTATTGGAGGCAGAAGCAGTCAAGGGTAGCTTAGGGTTAGGGTTAGGGTTAGGGTGAGGGTTAGGGTACGGCTTAGGGTACGGGTTCGGGGAGGGGTTCGGGTAGGGCGTAGTGTATGGGTTAGGGTTAGGGTTAGGGTTAGTGTTAGGGTTAGGGCTCGGTTGAAGATACGGGATAGGATTAGGGTACGCGTTAGGGTTAGGGTAGGGGTTAGGGTTAGGGTACGCATTAGGGTGAGGGTAGTTATTAAACCTATCCCACTCTCTAGATACCCCTTAGCACGTAAAAGAATATTATATGGTGGTGCAACCATGGAGAAGAGTTTAGACACTAGGAGAAGATAAGGAACACACCCATTATCACGAAATCACATTAGGATTCTCTTTTTAACCTGTTCCTTAAAACACTAGTGCTTAGGAAATCTATTGGAGGCAGAAGCAGTCAAGGGTAGCTTAGGGTTAGGGTTAGGGTTAGATTGAGGGTTAGGGTACGGCTTAGGGTACGGGTTCGGGGAGGGGTTCGGGTAGGGCGTAGGGTATGGGTTAGGGTTAGGGTTAGGGTTAGGGCTCGGTTTAGGGTATGGGTTAGGATTAGGGTACGCGTTAGGGTTAGGTAGGTGTTAGGGTTAGGGTACGCGTTAGGGTGAGGGTAGTTATTAAACCTATCCCACTCTCTAGATACCCCTTAGCACGTAAAGGAATATTATTTGGGGGTCCCGCCATGGAGAAGAGTTTAGACACGAGGAGAAGATAAGGAACACACGCATTATCAAGAAATCACATTAGGATTCTCTTTTTAACCTGTTCCTTAAAACACTAGTGCTTAGGAAATCTATTGGAGGCAGAAGCCGTCAAGGGTAGCTTAGGGTTAGGGTTAGGGTGAGGGTGAGGGTTAGGGTACGGCTTAGGGTACGGGTTCGGGGAGGGGTTCGGGTAGGGCGTAGTGTATGGGTTAGGGTTAGGGTTAGGGTTAGTGTTAGGGTTAGGGCTCGGTTGAAGATACGGGATAGGATTAGGGTACGCGTTAGGGTTAGGGTAGGGGTTAGGGTTAGGGTACGCATTAGGGTGAGGGTAGTTATTAAACCTATCCCACTCTCTAGATACCCCTTAGCACGTAAAAGAATATTATATGGTGGTGCAACCATGGAGAAGAGTTTAGACACTAGGAGAAGATAAGGAACACACCCATTATCACGAAATCACATTAGGATTCTCTTTTTAACCTGTTCCTTAAAACACTAGTGCTTAGGAAATCTATTGGAGGCAGAAGCAGTCAAGGGTAGCTTAGGGTTAGGGTTAGGGTTAGATTGAGGGTTAGGGTACGGCTTAGGGTACGGGTTCGGGGAGGGGTTCGGGTAGGGCGTAGGGTATGGGTTAGGGTTAGGGTTAGGGTTAGGGCTCGGTTGAGGGTACGGGTTAGGATTAGGGTACGCGTTAGGGTTAGGTAGGTGTTAGGGTTAGGGTACGCGTTAGGGTGAGGGTAGTTATTAAACCTATCCCACTCTCTAGATACCCCTTAGCACGTAAAGGAATATTATTTGGGGGTCCAGCCATGGAGAAGAGTTTAGACACGAGGAGAAGATAAGGAACACACGCATTATCAAGAAATCACATTAGGATTCTCTTTTTAACCTGTTCCTTAAAACACTAGTGCTTAGGAAATCTATTGGAGGCAGAAGCCGTCAAGGGTAGCTTAGGGTTAGGGTTAGGGTGAGGGTGAGGGTTAGGGTACGGCTTAGGGTACGGGTTCGGGGAGGGGTTCGGGTAGGGCGTAGGTTATGGGTTTGGGTTAGGATTAGGACTAGTGTTAGGGTTAGGGCTCGGTTTAGGGTACGGGTTAGGATTAGGGTACGCGTTAGGTTTAGGGTAGGGGTTAGGGTTAGAGTATGCGTTAGGGTGACGGTAGTTATTAAACCTATCCCACTCTCTAGATACCCCTTAGCACGTAAAGGAATATTATTTGGGGGTCCAGCCATGGAGAAGAGGTTAGACACTAGGAGAAGATAAGGAACACACCCATTATCACGAAATCACATTAGGATTCTCTTTTTAACCTGTTCCTTAAAACACTAGTGCTTAGGAAATCTATTGGAGGCAGAAGCAGTCAAGGGTAGCTTAGGGTTAGGGTTAGGGTTAGGGTGAGGGTTAGGGTACGGCTTAGGGTACGGGTTCGGGGAGGGGTTCGGGTAGGGAGTAGTGTATGGGTTAGGGTTAGGGTTAGGGTTAGTGTTAGGGTTAGGGCTCGGTTGAAGATACGGGATAGGATTAGGGTACGCGTTAGGGTTAGGGTAGGGGTTAGGGTTAGGGTACGCATTAGGGTGAGGGTAGTTATTAAACCTATCCCACTCTCTAGATACCCCTTAGCACGTAAAGGAATATTATTTGGGGGTCCAGCCATGGAGAAGAGTTTAGACACGAGGAGAAGATAAGGAACACACGCATTATCAAGAAATCACATTAGGATTCTCTTTTTAACCTGTTCCTTAAAACACTAGTGCTTAGGAAATCTATTGGAGGCAGAAGCCGTCAAGGGTAGCTTAGGGTTAGGGTTAGGGTTAGGGTTAGGGGTAGGGTGAGGGTTAGGGTACGGGTTCGGGGAGGGGTTCGGGTAGGGCGTAGTGTATGGGTTAGGGTTAGGATTAGGACTAGTGTTAGGGTTAGGGCTCGGTTTAGGGTACGGGTTAGGATTAGGGTATGCGTTAGGTTTAGGGTAGGGGTTAGGGTTAGAGTATGCGTTAGGGTGACGGTAGTTATTAAACCTATCCCACTCTCTAGATACCCCTTAGCACGTAAAGGAATATTATTTGGGGGTCCAGCCATGGAGAAGAGGTTAGACACTAGGAGAAGATAAGGAACACACCCATTATCACGAAATCACATTAGGATTCTCTTTTTAACCTGTTCCTTAAAACACTAGTGCTTAGGAAATCTATTGGAGGCAGAAGCAGTCAAGGGTACCTTAGGGTTAGGGTTAGGGTTAGATTGAGGGTTAGGGTACGGCTTAGGGTACGGGTTCGGGGAGGGGTTCGGGTAGGGCGTAGGGTATGGTTTAGGGTTAGGGTTAGGGTTAGTGTTAGGGTTAGGGCTCGGTTTAGGGTACGGGTTAGGATTAGGGTACGCGTTAGGGTTAGGGTAGGGGTTAGGGTTAGGGTACGCGATAGGGTGAGGTTAGTTATTAAACCTATCCCACTCTCTAGATACCCCTTAGCACGTAAAGGAATATTATTTGGGGGTCCAGCCATGGAGAAGAGTTTAGACACTAGGAGAAGATAAGGAACACACCCATTATCACGAAATCACATTAGGATTCTCTTTTTAACCTGTTCCTTAAAACACTAGTGCTTAGGCAATCTATTGGAGACAGAAGCAGTCAAGGGTAGCTTAGGTTTAGGGTTAGGGTTAGGGTGAGGGTTAGGGTACGGGTTCGGGGAGGGGTTCGGGTAGGGCGTAGGGTATGGGTTAGGGTTAGGGTTAGGGTTAGGGCTCGGTTTAGGGTACGGGTTAGGATTACGGTACGCGTTAGTGTTAGGTAGGGGTTAGGGTTAGGGTACGCGTTAGGGTGAGGGTAGTTATTAAACCTATCCCACTCTCTAGATATCCCTTAGTACGTAAAGGAATATTATTTGGCGGTCCAGCCATGGAGAAGAGTTTAGACACGAGGAGAAGACAAGGAACACACGCATTATCAAGAAATCACATTAGGATTCTCTTTTTAACCTGTTCCTTAAAACACTAGTGCTTAGGAAATCTATTGGAGGCAGAAGCCGACAAGGGTATCTTAGTGTTAGGGTTAGGGTTAGGGTGAGGGTTAGGGTACGGTTTAGGGTACGGGTTCGGGGAGGGGTTCGGGTAGGGTGTAGGGTATGGGTTAGGGTTAGGGTTAGGGCTAGTGTTAGGGTTAGGGCTCGGTTTAGGGTACGGGTTAGGATTAGGGTACGCGTTAGGGTTAGGGTAGGGGTTAGGGTTAGGTTACGCATTAGGGTGAGGGTAGTTATTAAACCTATCCCACTCTCTAGATACCCCTTAGCACGTAAAGGAATATTATTTGGGGGTCCAGCCATGGAGAAGAGTTTAGATACAAGGAGAAGATAAGGAACACACCCATTATCAAGAAATCACATTAGAATTTTCTTTTTAACCTGTTCCTTAAAACACTAGTGCTTAGGAAATCTATTGCAGGCAGAAGCAGTCAAGGGTAGCTTAGGGTTAGGGTTAGGTTTAGGGTGAGGGTTAGGGTACGGCTTAGGGTACGGGTTCGGGGAGGGGTTCGGGTAGGGCGTAGGTTATGGGTTAGGGTTAGGATTAGGACTAGTGTTAGGGTTAGGGCTCGGTTTAGGGTACGGGTTAGGATTAGGGTACGCGTTAGGGTTAGGGTAGGGGTTAGGGTTAGGGTACGCATTAGGGTGAGGGTAGTTATTAAACCTATCCCACTCTCTAGATACCCCTTAGCACGTAAAGGAATATTATTTGGTGGTGCAGCCATGGAGAAGAGTTTAGACACTAGGAGAAGATAAGGAACACACCCATTATCACGAAATCACATTAGGATTCTCTTTTTAACCTGTTCCTTAAAACACTAGTGCTTAGGAAATCTATTGGAGGCAGAAGCAGTCAAGGGTAGCTTAGGGTTAGGGTTAGGGTTAGATTGAGGGTTAGGGTACGGCTTAGGGTACGGGTTCGGGGAGGGGTTCGGGTAGGGCGTAGGGTATGGGTTAGGGTTAGGGTTAGGGCTCGGTTTAGGGTACGGGTTAGGATTAGGGTACGCGTTAGGGTTAGGTAGGGGTTAGGGTTAGGGTACGCGTTAGGGTGAGGGTAGTTATTAAACCTATCCCACTCTCTAGATACCCCTTAGCACGTAAAGGAATATTATTTGGGGGTCCAGCCATGGAGAAGAGTTTAGACACGAGGAGAAGATAAGGAACACACGCCTTATCAAGAAATCACATTAGGATTCTCTTTTTAACCTGTTCCTTAAGACACTAGTGCTTAGGAAATCTATTGGAGGCAGAGGCCGTCAAGGGTAGCTTAGTGTTAGGGTTAGGGTTAGGGTGAGGGTTAGGGTACGGCTTAGGGTACGGGTTCGGGGAGGGGTTCGGGTAAGGCGTAGGGTATGGGTTAGGGTTAGGGCTAGTGTTAGGGTTAGGACTCGGTTTAGGGTACGGGTTAGGATTAGGGTACGCTTTAGGGTTAGGGTAGGGGTTAGGGTTAGGGTACGCATTAGGGTGAGGGTAGTTATTAAACCTATCCCACTCTCTAGATACCCCTTAGCACGTAAAGGAATATTATTTGGGGGTCCAGCCATGGAGAAGAGTTTAGACACTAGCAGAAGATAAGGAACACACCCATTATCAAGAAATCACATTAGGATTCTCTTTTTAACCTGTTCCTTAAAACACTAGTGCTTAGGAAATCTATTGGAGGCAGAAGCAGTCAAGGGTAGCTTAGGGTTAGGGTTAGGGTTAGGGTACGGCTTAGGGTACGGGTTCGGGGAGGGGTTCGGGTAGGGCATAGGGTATGGGTTAAGGTTAGGGTTAGGGTTAGTGTTAGGGTTAGGGCTCGGTTTAGGGTACGGGTTAGGATTACGGTACGCGTTAGGGTTAGGTAGGGGTTAGGGTTAGGGTACGCGTTAGGGTGAGGGTAGTTATTAAACCTATCCCACTCTCTAGATACCCCTTAGCACGTAAAGGAATATTATTTGGGGGTCCAGCCATGGAGAAGAGTTTAGACACGAGGAGAAGATAAGGAACACACGCATTATCAAGAAATCACATTAGGATTCTCTTTTTAACCTGTTCCTTAAAACACTAGTGCTTAGGAAATCTATTGGAGGCAGAAGCCGTCAAGGGTATTTTAGTGTTTGGGTTAGGGTTAGGGTGAGGGTTAGGGTACGGCTTAGTGTACGGGTTCGGGGAGGGGTTCGGGTAGGGCGTAGGATATGGGTTAGGGTTAGGGTTAGGGCTAGTGTTAGGGTTAGGGCTCGGTTTAGGGTACGGGTTAGGATTAGGGTACGCGTTAGGGTTAGGGTAGGGGTTAGGGTTAGAGTATGCGTTAGGGTGACGGTAGTTATTAAACCTATCCCACTCTCTAGATACCCCTTAGCTCGTAAAGGAATATTATTTGGGGGTCCAGCCATGGAGAAGAGGTTACACACTAGGAGAAGATAAGGAACACACCCATTATCACGAAATCACATTAGGATTCTCTTTTTAACCTGTTCCTTAAAACACTAGTGCTTAGGAAATCTATTGGAGGCAGAAGCAGTCAAGGGTAGCTTAGTGTTAGGGTTAGGGTTAGGGTGAGGGTTAGGGTACGGCTTAGGGTACGGGTTCGGGGAGGGGTTCGGGTAGGGCGTAGGGTATGGGTTAGGGTTAGGGTTAGGGTTAGTGTTAGGGTTAGGGCTCCGTTTAGGGTACGGGTTAGGATTAGGGTACGCGTTAGGGTTAGGGTAGGGGTTAGGGTTAGGTTACGCATTAGGGTGAGGGTAGTTATTAAACCTATCCCACTCTCTAGATACCCCTTAGCACGTAAAGGAATATTATTTGGGGGTCCAGCCATGGAGAAGAGTTTAGACACAAGGAGAAGATAAGGAACACACCCATTATCAAGAAATCACATTAGAATTTTCTTTTTAACCTGTTCCTTAAAACACTAGTGCTTAGGAAATCTATTGCAGGCAGAAGCAGTCAAGGGTAGCTTAGGGTTAGGGTTAGGTTTAGGGTGAGGGTTAGGGTACGCCTTAGGGTACGGGTTCGGGGAGGGGTTCGGGTAGGGCGTAGGTTATGGGTTAGGGTTAGGATTAGGACTAGTGTTAGGGTTAGGGCTCGGTTTAGGGTACGGGTTAGGATTAGGGTACGCGTTAGGGTTAGGGTAGGGGTTAGGGTTAGAGTATGCGTTAGGGTGACGGTAGTTATTAAACCTATCCCACTCTCTAGATACCCCTTAGCACGTAAAGGAATATTATTTGGGGGTCCAGACATGGAGAAGAGGTTAGACACTAGGAGAAGATAAGGAACACACCCATTATCACGAAATCACATTAGGATTCTCTTTTTAACCTGTTCCTTAAAACACTAGTGCTTAGGAAATCTATTGGAGGCAGAAGCAGTCAAGGGTAGCTTAGGGTTAGGGTTAGGGTTAGGGTGAGGGTTAGGGTACGGCTTAGGGTACGGGTTCGGGGAGGGGTTCGGGTAGGGCGTAGTGTATGGGTTAGGGTTAGGGTTAGGGTTAGTGTTAGGGTTAGGGCTCGGTTGAGGATACGGGATAGGATTAGGGTACGCGTTAGGGTTAGGGTAGGGGTTAGGGTTAGGGTACGCATTAGGGTGAGGGTAGTTATTAAACCTATCCCACTCTCTAGATACCCCTTAGCACGTAAAGGAATATTATTTGGTGGTGCAGCCATGGAGAAGAGTTTAGACACTAGGAGAAGATAAGGAACACACCCATTATCACGAAATCACATTAGGATTCTCTTTTTAACCTGTTCCTTAAAACACTAGTGCTTAGGAAATCTATTGGAGGCAGAAGCAGTCAAGGGTAGCTTAGGGTTAGGGTTAGGGTTAGATTGAGGGTTAGGGTACGGCTTAGGGTACGGGTTCGGGGAGGGGTTCGGGTAGGGCGTAGGGTATGGGTTAGGGTTAGGGTTAGGGTTAGGGCTCGGTTTAGGGTACGGGTTAGGATTAGGGTACGCGTTAGGGTTAGGTAGGGGTTAGGGTTAGGGTATGCGTTAGGGTGAGGGTAGTTATTAAACGTATCCCACTCTCTAGATACCCCTTAGCACGTAAAGGAATATTATTTGGGGGTCCAGCCATGGAGAAGAGTTTAGACACGAGGAGAAGATAAGGAACACACGCATTATCAAGAAATCACATTAGGATTCTCTTTTTAACCTGTTCCTTAAGACACTAGTGCTTAGGAAATCTATTGGAGGCAGAGGCCGTCAAGGGTAGCTTAGTGTTAGGGTTAGGGTTAGGGTGAGGGTTAGGGTACGGCTTAGGGTACGGGTTCGGGGAGGGGTTCGGGTAAGGCGTAGGGTATGGGTTAGGGTTAGGGTTAGGGCTAGTGTTAGGGTTAGGACTCGGTTTAGGGTACGGGTTAGGATTAGGGTACGCTTTAGGGTTAGGGTAGGGGTTAGGGTTAGGGTACGCATTAGGGTGAGGGGAGTTATTAAACCTATCCCACTCTCTAGATACCCCTTAGCACGTAAAGGAATATTATTTGGGGGTCTAGCCATGGAGAAGAGTTTAGACACTAGGAGAAGATAAGGAACACACCCATTATCAAGAAATCACATTAGGATTCTCTTTTTAACCTGTTCCTTAAAACACTAGTGCTTAGGAAATCTATTGGAGGCAGAAGCAGTCAAGGGTAGCTTCGGGTTAGGGTTAGGGTTAGGGTACGGCTTAGGGTACGGGTTCGGGGAGGGGTTCGGGTAGGGCGTAGGGTATGGGTTAGGGTTAGGGTTAGGGTTAGTGTTAGGGTTAGGGCTCGGTTTAGGGTACGGGTTAGGATTAGGGTACGCGTTAGGGTTAGGGTAGGGGTTAGGGTTAGGGTATGCGTTAGGGTGACGGTAGTTATTAAACCTATCCCACTCTCTAGATACCCCTTAGCACGTAAAGGAATATTATTTGGGGGTCCAGCCATGGAGAAGAGTTTAGACACTAGGAGAAGATAAGGAACACACCCATTATCAAGAAATCACATTATGATTCTCTTTTTAACCTGTCCCTTAAAACACTAGTGCTTAGGAAATCTATTGGAGGCAGAAGCAGTCAAGGGTAGCTTAGGGTTAGGGTTAGGGTTAGGGTGAGGGTTAGGGTACGGCTTAGGGTACAGGTTCGGGGAGGGGTTCGGGTAGGGCGTAGGTTATGGGTTAGGGTTAGGATTAGGACTAGTGTTAGGGTTAGGGCTCGGTTTAGGGTACGGGTTAGGATTAGGGTACGCGTTAGGTTTAGGGTAGGGGTTAGGGTTAGAGTATGCGTTAGGGTGACGGTAGTTATTAAACCTATCCCACTCTCTAGATACCCCTTAGCACGTAAAGGAATATTATTTGGGGGTCCAGACATGGAGAAGAGGTTAGACACTAGGAGAAGATAAGGAACACACCCATTATCACGAAATCACATTAGGATTCTCTTTTTAACCTGTTCCTTAAAACACTAGTGCTTAGGAAATCTATTGGAGGCAGAAGCAGTCAAGGGTAGCTTAGGGTTAGGGTTAGGGTTAGGGTGAGGGTTAGGGTACGGCTTAGAGTACGGGTTCGGGGAGGGGTTCGGGTAGGGCGTAGTGTATGGGTTAGGGTTAGGGTTAGGGTTAGTGTTAGGGTTAGGGCTCGGTTGAGGATACGGGATAGGATTAGGGTACGCGTTAGGGTTAGGGTAGGGGTTAGGGTTAGGGTACGCATTAGGGTGAGGGTAGTTATTAAACCTATCCCACTCTCTAGATACCCCTTAGCACGTAAAGGAATATTATTTGGTGGTGCAGCCATGGAGAAGAGTTTAGACACTAGGAGAAGATAAGGAACACACCCATTATCACGAAATCACATTAGGATTCTCTTTTTAACCTGTTCCTTAAAACACTAGTGCTTAGGAAATCTATTGGAGGCAGAAGCAGTCAAGGGTAGCTTAGGGTTAGGGTTAGGGTTAGATTGAGGGTTAGGGTACGGCTTAGGGTACGGGTTCGGGGAGGGGTTCGGGTAGGGCGTAGGGTATGGGTTAGGGTTAGGGCTCGGTTTAGGGTACGGGTTAGGATTAGGGTACGCGTTAGGGTTAGGTAGGGGTTAGGGTTAGGGTACGCGTTAGGGTGAGGGTAGTTATTAAACCTATCCCACTCTCTAGATACCCCTTAGCACGTAAAGGAATATTATTTGGGGGTCCAGCCATGGAGAAGAGTTTAGACACGAGGAGAAGATAAGGAACACACCCATTATCAAGAAATCACATTAGAATTTTCTTTTTAACCTGTTCCTTAAAACACTAGTGCTTAGGAAATCTATTGCAGGCAGAAGCAGTCAAGGGTAGCTTAGGGTTAGGGTTAGGTTTAGGGTGAGGTTTAGGGTACGGCTTAGGGTACGGGTTCGGGGAGGGGTTCGGGTAGGGCGTAGGTTATGGGTTAGGGTTAGGATTAGGACTAGTGTTAGGGTTAGGGCTCGGTTTAGGGTACGGGTTAGGATTAGGGTACGCGTTAGGGTTAGGGTAGGGGTTAGGGTTAGAGTATGCGTTAGGGTGACGGTAGTTATTAAACCTATCCCACTCTCTAGATACCCCTTAGCACGTAAAGGAATATTATTTGGGGGTCCAGACATGGAGAAGAGGTTAGACACTAGGAGAAGATAAGGAACACACCCATTATCACGTAATCACATTAGGATTCTCTTTTTAACCTGTTCCTTAAAACACTAGTGCTTAGGAAATCTATTGGAGGCAGAAGCAGTCAAGGGTAGCTTAGGGTTAGGGTTAGGGTTAGGGTGAGGGTTAGGGTACGGCTTAGGGTACGGGTTCGGGGAGGGGTTCGGGTAGGGCGTAGTGTATGGGTTAGGGTTAGGGTTAGGGTTAGTGTTAGGGTTAGGGCTCGGTTGAGGATACGGGATAGGATTAGGGTACGCGTTAGGGTTAGGGTAGGGGTTAGGGTTAGGGTACGCATTAGGGTGAGGGTAGTTATTAAACCTATCCCACTCTCTAGATACCCCTTAGCACGTAAAGGAATATTATTTGGTGGTGCAGCCATGGAGAAGAGTTTAGACAATAGGAGAAGATAAGGAACACACCCATTATCACGAAATCACATTAGGATTCTCTTTTTAACCTGTTCCTTAAAACACTAGTGCTTAGGAAATCTATTGGAGGCAGAAGCAGTCAAGGGTAGCTTAGGGTTCGGGTTAGGGTTAGATTGAGGGTTAGGGTACGGCTTAGGGTACGGGTTCGGGGAGGGGTTCGGGTAGGGCGTAGGGTATGGGTTAGGGTTAGGGTTAGGGTTAGGGCTCGGTTTAGGGTACGGGTTAGGATTAGGGTACGCGTTAGGGTTAGGTAGGGGTTAGGGTTAGGGTATGCGTTAGGGTGAGGGTAGTTATTAAACCTATCCCACTCTCTAGATACCCCTTAGCACGTAAAGGAATATTATTTGGGGGTCCAGCCATGGAGAAGAGTTTTGACATGAGGAGAAGATAAGGAACACACGCATTATCAAGAAATCACATTAGGATTCTCTTTTTAACCTGTTCCTTAAGACACTAGTGCTTAGGAAATCTATTGCAGGCAGAAACAGTCAAGGGTAGCTTAGGGTTCGGGTTAGGGTTAGGGTGAGGGTTAGGGTACGGCTTAGGGTACGGGTTCGGGGAGGGGTTCGTGTAAGGCGTAGGGTATGGGTTAGGGTTAGGGTTAGGGCTAGTGTTAGGGTTAGGACTCGGTTTAGGGTACGGGTTAGGATTAGGGTACGCTTTAGGGTTAGGGTAGGGGTTAGGGTTAGGGTACGCATTAGGGTGAGGGGAGTTATTAAACCTATCCCACTCTCTAGATACCCCTTAGCACGTAAAGGAATATTATTTGGGGGTCTAGCCATGGAGAAGAGTTTAGACACTAGGAGAAGATAAGGAACACACCCATTATCAAGAAATCACATTAGGATTCTCTTTTTAACCTGTTCCTTAAAACACTAGTGCTTAGGAAATCTATTGGAGGCAGAAGCAGTCAAGGGTAGCTTAGGGTTAGGGTTAGGGTTAGGGTACGGCTTAGGGTACGGGTTCGGGGAGGGGTTCGGGTAGGGCGTAGGTTATGGGTTAGGGTTAGGATTAGGACTAGTGTTAGGGTTAGGGCTCGGTTTAGGGTACGGGTTAGGATTAGGGTACGCGTTAGGTTTAGGGTAGGGGTTAGGGTTAGAGTATGCGTTAGGGTGACGGTAGTTATTAAACCTATCCCACTCTCTAGATACCCCTTAGCACGTAAAGGAATATTATTTGGGGGTCCAGACATGGAGAAGAGGTTAGACACTAGGAGAAGATAAGGAACACACCCATTATCACGAAATCACATTAGGATTCTCTTTTTAACCTGTTCCTTAAAACACTAGTGCTTAGGAAATCTATTGGAGGCAGAAGCAGTCAAGGGTAGCTTAGGGTTAGGGTTAGGGTTAGGGTGAGGGTTAGGGTACGGCTTAGGGTACGGGTTCGGGGAGGGGTTCGGGTAGGGCGTAGTGTATGGGTTAGGGTTAGGGTTAGGGTTAGTGTTAGGGTTAGGGCTCGGTTGAGGATACGGGATAGGATTAGGGTACGCGTTAGGGTTAGGGTAGGGGTTAGGGTTAGGGTACGCATTAGGGTGAGGGTAGTTATTAAACCTATCCCACTCTCTAGATACCCCTTAGCACGTAAAGGAATATTATTTGGTGGTGCAGCCATGGAGAAGAGTTTAGACACTAGGAGAAGATAAGGAACACACCCATTATCACGAAATCACATTAGGATTCTCTTTTTAACCTGTTCCTTAAAACACTAGTGCTTAGGAAATCTATTGGAGGCAGAAGCAGTCAAGGGTAGCTTAGGGTTAGGGTTAGGGTTAGATTGAGGGTTAGGGTACGGCTTAGGGTACGGGTTCGAGGAGGGGTTCGGGTAGGGCGTAGGGTATGGGTTAGGGTTAGGGTTAGGGTTAGGGCTCGGTTTAGGGTACGGGTTAGGATTAGGGTACGCGTTAGGGTTAGGTAGGGGTTAGGGTTAGGGTACGCGTTAGGGTGAGGGTAGTTATTAAACCTATCCCACTCTCTAGATACCCCTTAGCACGTAAAGGAATATTATTTGGGGGTCCAGCCATGGAGAAGAGTTTAGACAAGAGGAGAAGATAAGGAACACACGCATTATCAAGAAATCACATTAGGATTCTCTTTTTAACCTGTTCCTTAAAACACTAGTGCTTAGGAAATCTATTGGAGGCAGAAGCCGACAAGGGTATCTTAGTGTTAGGGTTAGGGTTAGGGTGAGGGTTAGGGTACGGTTTAGGGTACGGGTTCGGGGAGGGGTTCGGGTAGGGTGTAGGGTATGGGTTAGGGTTAGGGTTAGGGCTAGTGTTAGGGTTAGGGCTCGGTTTAGGGTACGGGTTAGGATTAGGGTACGCGTTAGGGTTAGGGTAGGGGTTAGGGTTAGGTTACGCATTAGGGTGAGGGTAGTTATTAAACCTATCCCACTCTCTAGATACCCCTTAGCACGTAAAGGAATATTATTTGGGGGTCCAGCCATGGAGAAGAGTTTAGACACAAGGAGAAGATAAGGAACACACCCATTATCAAGAAATCACATTAGAATTTTCTTTTTAACCTGTTCCTTAAAACACTAGTGCTTAGGAAATCTATTGCAGGCAGAAGCAGTCAAGGGTAGCTTAGGGTTAGGGTTAGGTTTAGGGTGAGGGTTAGGGTACGGCTTAGGGTACGGGTTCGGGGAGGGGTTCGGGTAGGGCGTAGGTTATGGGTTAGGGTTAGGATTAGGACTAGTGTTAGGGTTAGGGCTCGGTTTAGGGTACGGGTTAGGATTAGGGTACGCGTTAGGGTTAGGGTAGGGGTTAGGGTTAGGGTACGCATTAGGGTGAGGGTAGTTATTAAACCTATCCCACTCTCTAGATACCCCTTAGCACGTAAAGGAATATTATTTGGTGGTGCAGCCATGGAGAAGAGTTTAGACACTAGGAGAAGATAAGGAACACACCCATTATCACGAAATCACATTAGGATTCTCTTTTTATCCTGTTCCTTAAAACACTAGTGCTTAGGAAATCTATTGGAGGCAGAAGCAGTCAAGGGTAGCTTAGGGTTAGGGTTAGGGTTAGATTGAGGGTTAGGGTACGGCTTAGGGTACGGGTTCGGGGAGGGGTTCGGGTAGGGCGTAGGGTATGGGTTAGGGTTAGGGTTAGGGCTCGGTTTAGGGTACGGGTTAGGATTAGGGTACGCGTTAGGGTTAGGTAGGGGTTAGGGTTAGGGTACGCGTTAGGGTGAGGGTAGTTATTAAACCTATCCCACTCTCTAGATACCCCTTAGCACGTAAAGGAATATTATTTGGGGGTCCAGCCATGGAGAAGAGTTTAGACACGAGGAGAAGATAAGGAACACACGCCTTATCAAGAAATCACATTAGGATTCTCTTTTTAACCTGTTCCTTAAGACACTAGTGCTTAGGAAATCTATTGGAGGCAGAGGCCGTCAAGGGTAGCTTAGTGTTAGGGTTAGGGTTAGGGTGAGGGTTAGGGTACGGCTTAGGGTACGGGTTCGGGGAGGGGTTCGGGTAAGGCGTAGGGTATGGGTTAGGGTTAGGGCTAGTGTTAGGGTTAGGACTCGGTTTAGGGTACGGGTTAGGATTAGGGTACGCTTTAGGGTTAGGGTAGGGGTTAGGGTTAGGGTACGCATTAGGGTGAGGGTAGTTATTAAACCTATCCCACTCTCTAGATACCCCTTAGCACGTAAAGGAATATTATTTGGGGGTCCAGCCATGGAGAAGAGTTTAGACACTAGCAGAAGATAAGGAACACACCCATTATCAAGAAATCACATTAGGATTCTCTTTTTAACCTGTTCCTTAAAACACTAGTGCTTAGGAAATCTATTGGAGGCAGAAGCAGTCAAGGGTAGCTTAGGGTTAGGGTTAGGGTTAGGGTACGGCTTAGGGTACGGGTTCGGGGAGGGGTTCGGGTAGGGCATAGGGTATGGGTTAAGGTTAGGGTTAGGGTTAGTGTTAGGGTTAGGGCTCGGTTTAGGGTACGGGTTAGGATTACGGTACGCGTTAGGGTTAGGTAGGGGTTAGGGTTAGGGTACGCGTTAGGGTGAGGGTAGTTATTAAACCTATCCCACTCTCTAGATACCCCTTAGCACGTAAAGGAATATTATTTGGGGGTCCAGCCATGGAGAAGAGTTTAGACACGAGGAGAAGATAAGGAACACACGCATTATCAAGAAATCACATTAGGATTCTCTTTTTAACCTGTTCCTTAAAACACTAGTGCTTAGGAAATCTATTGGAGGCAGAAGCCGTCAAGGGTATCTTAGTGTTTGGGTTAGGGTTAGGGTGAGGGTTAGGGTACGGCTTAGTGTACGGGTTCGGGGAGGGGTTCGGGTAGGGCGTAGGATATGGGTTAGGGTTAGGGTTAGGGCTAGTGTTAGGGTTAGGGGTCGGTTTAGGGTACGGGTTAGGATTAGGGTACGCGTTAGGGTTAGGGTAGGGGTTAGGGTTAGAGTATGCGTTAGGGTGACGGTAGTTATTAAACCTATCCCACTCTCTAGATACCCCTTAGCTCGTAAAGGAATATTATTTGGGGGTCCAGCCATGGAGAAGAGGTTACACACTAGGAGAAGATAAGGAACACACCCATTATCACGAAATCACATTAGGATTCTCTTTTTAACCTGTTCCTTAAAACACTAGTGCTTAGGAAATCTATTGGAGGCAGAAGCAGTCAAGGGTAGCTTAGGGTTAGGGTTAGGGTTAGGGTGAGGGTTAGGGTACGGCTTAGGGTACGGGTTCGGGGAGGGGTTCGGGTAGGGCGTAGGGTATGGTTTAGGGTTAGGGTTAGGGTTAGTGTTAGGGTTAGGGCTCCGTTTAGGGTACGGGTTAGGATTAGGGTACGCGTTAGGGTTAGGGTAGGGGTTAGGGTTAGGTTACGCATTAGGGTGAGGGTAGTTATTAAACCTATCCCACTCTCTAGATACCCCTTAGCACGTAAAGGAATATTATTTGGGGGTCCAGCCATGGAGAAGAGTTTAGACACAAGGAGAAGATAAGGAACACACCCATTATCAAGAAATCACATTAGAATTTTCTTTTTAACCTGTTCCTTAAAACACTAGTGCTTAGGAAATCTATTGCAGGCAGAAGCAGTCAAGGGTAGCTTAGGGTTAGGGTTAGGTTTAGGGTGAGGGTTAGGGTACGCCTTAGGGTACGGGTTCGGGGAGGGGTTCGGGTAGGGCGTAGGTTATGGGTTAGGGTTAGGATTAGGACTAGTGTTAGGGTTAGGGCTCGGTTTAGGGTACGGGTTAGGATTAGGGTACGCGTTAGGGTTAGGGTAGGGGTTAGGGTTAGAGTATGCGTTAGGGTGACGGTAGTTATTAAACCTATCCCACTCTCTAGATACCCCTTAGCACGTAAAGGAATATTATTTGGGGGTCCAGACATGGAGAAGAGGTTAGACACTAGGAGAAGATAAGGAACACACCCATTATCACGAAATCACATTAGGATTCTCTTTTTAACCTGTTCCTTAAAACACTAGTGCTTAGGAAATCTATTGGAGGCAGAAGCAGTCAAGGGTAGCTTAGGGTTAGGGTTAGGGTTAGGGTGAGGGTTAGGGTACGGCTTAGGGTACGGGTTCGGGGAGGGGTTCGGGTAGGGCGTAGTGTATGGGTTAGGGTTAGGGTTAGGGTTAGTGTTAGGGTTAGGGCTCGGTTGAGGATACGGGATAGGATTAGGGTACGCGTTAGGGTTAGGGTAGGGGTTAGGGTTAGGGTACGCATTAGGGTGAGGGTAGTTATTAAACCTATCCCACTCTCTAGATACCCCTTAGCACGTAAAGGAATATTATTTGGTAGTGCAGCCATGGAGAAGAGTTTAGACACTAGGAGAAGATAAGGAACACACCCATTATCACGAAATCACATTAGGATTCTCTTTTTAACCTGTTCCTTAAAACACTAGTGCTTAGGAAATCTATTGGAGGCAGAAGCAGTCAAGGGTAGCTTAGGGTTAGGGTTAGGGTTAGATTGAGGGTTAGGGTACGGCTTAGGGTACGGGTTCGGGGAGGGGTTCGGGTAGGGCGTAGGGTATGGGTTAGGGTTAGGGTTAGGGTTAGGGCTCGGTTTAGGGTACGGGTTAGGATTAGGGTACGCGTTAGGGTTAGGTAGGGGTTAGGGTTAGGGTATGCGTTAGGGTGAGGGTAGTTATTAAACGTATCCCACTCTCTAGATACCCCTTAGCACGTAAAGGAATATTATTTGGGGGTCCAGCCATGGAGAAGAGTTTAGACACGAGGAGAAGATAAGGAACACACGCATTATCAAGAAATCACATTAGGATTCTCTTTTTAACCTGTTCCTTAAGACACTAGTGCTTAGGAAATCTATTGGAGGCAGAGGCCGTCAAGGGTAGCTTAGTGTTAGGGTTAGGGTTAGGGTGAGGGTTAGGGTACGGCTTAGGGTACGGGTTCGGGGAGGGGTTCTGGTAAGGCGTAGGGTATGGGTTAGGGTTAGGGTTAGGGCTAGTGTTAGGGTTAGGACTCGGTTTAGGGTACGGGTTAGGATTAGGGTACGCTTTAGGGTTAGGGTAGGGGTTAGGGTTAGGGTACGCATTAGGGTGAGGGGAGTTATTAAACCTATCCCACTCTCTAGATACCCCTTAGCACGTAAAGGAATATTATTTGGGGGTCTAGCCATGGAGAAGAGTTTAGACACTAGGAGAAGATAAGGAACACACCCATTATCAAGAAATCACATTAGGATTCTCTTTTTAACCTGTTCCTTAAAACACTAGTGCTTAGGAAATCTATTGGAGGCAGAAGCAGTCAAGGGTAGCTTCGGGTTAGGGTTAGGGTTAGGGTACGGCTTAGGGTACGGGTTCGGGTAGGGCGTAGGGTATGGGTTAGGGTTAGGGTTAGGGTTAGTGTTAGGGTTAGGGCTCGGTTTAGGGTACGGGTTAGGATTAGGGTACGCGTAGTAGGGTTAGGGTAGGGGTTAGGGTTAGGGTATGCGTTAGGGTGACGGTAGTTATTAAACCTATCCCACTCTCTAGATACCCCTTAGCACGTAAAGGAATATTATTTGGGGGTCCAGCCATGGAGAAGAGTTTAGACACTAGGAGAAGATAAGGAACACACCCATTATCAAGAAATCACATTATGATTCTCTTTTTAACCTGTCCCTTAAAACACTAGTGCTTAGGATCTATTGGAGGCAGAAGCAGTCAAGGGTAGCTTAGGGTTAGGGTTAGGGTTAGGGTGAGGGTTAGGGTACGGCTTAGGGTACAGGTTCGGGGAGGGGTTCGGGTAGGGCGTAGGTTATGGGTTAGGGTTAGGATTAGGACTAGTGTTAGGGTTAGGGCTCGGTTTAGGGTACGGGTTAGGATTAGGGTACGCGTTAGGTTTAGGGTAGGGGTTAGGGTTAGAGTATGCGTTAGGGTGACGGTAGTTATTAAACCTATCCCACTCTCTAGATACCCCTTAGCACGTAAAGGAATATTATTTGGGGGTCCAGACATGGAGAAGAGGTTAGACACTAGGAGAAGATAAGGAACACACCCATTATCACGAAATCACATTAGGATTCTCTTTTTAACCTGTTCCTTAAAACACTAGTGCTTAGGAAATCTATTGGAGGCAGAAGCAGTCAAGGGTAGCTTAGGGTTAGGGTTAGGGTTAGGGTGAGGGTTAGGGTACGGCTTAGAGTACGGGTTCGGGGAGGGGTTCGGGTAGGGCGTAGTGTATGGGTTAGGGTTAGGGTTAGGGTTAGTGTTAGGTTTAGGGCTCGGTTGAGGATACGGGATAGGATTAGGGTACGCGTTAGGGTTAGGGTAGGGGTTAGGGTTAGGGTACGCATTAGGGTGAGGGTAGTTATTAAACCTATCCCACTCTCTAGATACCCCTTAGCACGTAAAGGAATATTATTTGGTGGTGCAGCCATGGAGAAGAGTTTAGACACTAGGAGAAGATAAGGAACACACCCATTATCACGAAATCAGATTAGGATTCTCTTTTTAACCTGTTCCTTAAAACACTAGTGCTTAGGAAATCTATTGGAGGCAGAAGCAGTCAAGGGTAGCTTAGGGTTAGGGTTAGGGTTAGATTGAGGGTTAGGGTACGGCTTAGGGTACGGGTTCGGGGAGGGGTTCGGGTAGGGCGTAGGGTATGGGTTAGGGTTAGGGCTCGGTTTAGGGTACGGGTTAGGATTAGGGTACGCGTTAGGGTTAGGTAGGGGTTAGGGTTAGGTTACGCGTTAGGGTGAGGGTAGTTATTAAACCTATCCCACTCTCTAGATACCCCTTAGCACGTAAAGGAATATTATTTGGGGGTCCAGCCATGGAGAAGAGTTTAGACACGAGGAGAAGATAAGGAACACACCCATTATCAAGAAATCACATTAGAATTTTCTTTTTAACCTGTTCCTTAAAACACTAGTGCTTAGGAAATCTATTGCAGGCAGAAGCAGTCAAGGGTAGCTTAGGGTTAGGGTTAGGTTTAGGGTGAGGGTTAGGGTACGGCTTAGGGTACGGGTTCGGGGAGGGGTTCGGGTAGGGCGTAGGTTATGGGTTAGGGTTAGGATTAGGACTAGTGTTAGGGTTAGGGCTCGGTTTAGGGTACGGGTTAGGATTAGGGTACGCGTTAGGGTTAGGGTAGGGGTTAGGGTTAGAGTATGCGTTAGGGTGACGGTAGTTATTAAACCTATCCCACTCTCTAGATACCCCTTAGCACGTAAAGGAATATTATTTGGGGGTCCAGACATGGAGAAGAGGTTAGACACTAGGAGAAGATAAGGAACACACCCATTATCACGTAATCACATTAGGATTCTCTTTTTAACCTGTTCCTTAAAACACTAGTGCTTAGGAAATCTATTGGAGGCAGAAGCAGTCAAGGGTAGCTTAGGGTTAGGGTTAGGGTTAGGGTGAGGGTTAGGGTACGGCTTAGGGTACGGGTTCGGGGAGGGGTTCGGGTAGGGCGTAGTGTATGGGTTAGGGTTAGGGTTAGGGTTAGTGTTAGGGTTAGGGCTCGGTTGAGGATACGGGATAGGATTAGGGTACGCGTTAGGGTTAGGGTAGGGGTTAGGGTTAGGGTACGCATTAGGGTGAGGGTAGTTATTAAACCTATCCCACTCTCTAGATACCCCTTAGCACGTAAAGGAATATTATTTGGTGGTGCAGCCATGGAGAAGAGTTTAGACAATAGGAGAAGATAAGGAACACACCCATTATCACGAAATCACATTAGGATTCTCTTTTTAACCTGTTCCTTAAAACACTAGTGCTTAGGAAATCTATTGGAGGCAGAAGCAGTCAAGGGTAGCTTAGGGTTCGGGTTAGGGTTAGATTGAGGGTTAGGGTACGGCTTAGGGTACGGGTTCGGGGAGGGGTTCGGGTAGGGCGTAGGGTATGGGTTAGGGTTAGGGTTAGGGTTAGGGCTCGGTTTAGGGTACGGGTTAGGATTAGGGTACGTGTTAGGGTTAGGTAGGGGTTAGGGTTAGGGTATGCGTTAGGGTGAGGGTAGTTATTAAACCTATCCCACTCTCTAGATACCCCTTAGCACGTAAAGGAATATTATTTGGGGGTCCAGCCATGGAGAAGAGTTTTGACACGAGGAGAAGATAAGGAACACACGCATTATCAAGAAATCACATTAGGATTCTCTTTTTAACCTGTTCCTTAAGACACTAGTGCTTAGGAAATCTATTGGAGGCAGAGGCCGTCAAGGGTAGCTTAGTGTTAGGGTTAGGGTTAGGGTGAGGGTTAGGGTACGGCTTAGGGTACGGGTTCGGGGAGGGGTTCGTGTAAGGCGTAGGGTATGGGTTAGGGTTAGGGTTAGGGCTAGTGTTAGGGTTAGGACTCGGTTTAGGGTACGGGTTAGGATTAGGGTACGCTTTAGGGTTAGGGTAGGGGTTAGGGTTAGGGTACGCATTAGGGTGAGGGGAGTTATTAAACCTATCCCACTCTCTAGATACCCCTTAGCACGTAAAGGAATATTATTTGGGGGTCTAGCCATGGAGAAGAGTTTAGACACTAGGAGAAGATAAGGAACACACCCATTATCAAGAAATCACATTAGGATTCTCTTTTTAACCTGTTCCTTAAAACACTAGTGCTTAGGAAATCTATTGGAGGCAGAAGCAGTCAAGGGTAGCTTAGGGTTAGGGTTAGGGTTAGGGTACGGCTTAGGGTACGGGTTCGGGGAGGGGTTCGGGTAGGGCGTAGGTTATGGGTTAGGGTTAGGATTAGGACTAGTGTTAGGGTTAGGGCTCGGTTTAGGGTACGGGTTAGGATTAGGGTACGCGTTAGGTTTAGGGTAGGGGTTAGGGTTAGAGTATGCGTTAGGGTGACGGTAGTTATTAAACCTATCCCACTCTCTAGATACCCCTTAGCACGTAAAGGAATATTATTTGGGGGTCCAGACATGGAGAAGAGGTTAGACACTAGGAGAAGATAAGGAACACACCCATTATCACGAAATCACATTAGGATTCTCTTTTTAACCTGTTCCTTAAAACACTAGTGCTTAGGAAATCTATTGGAGGCAGAAGCAGTCAAGGGTAGCTTAGGGTTAGGGTTAGGGTTAGGGTGAGGGTTAGGGTACGGCTTAGGGTACGGGTTCGGGGAGGGGTTCGGGTAGGGCGTAGTGTATGGGTTAGGGTTAGGGTTAGGGTTAGTGTTAGGGTTAGGGCTCGGTTGAGGATACGGGATAGGATTAGGGTACGCGTTAGGGTTAGGGTAGGGGTTAGGGTTAGGGTACGCATTAGGGTGAGGGTAGTTATTAAACCTATCCCACTCTCTAGATACCCCTTAGCACGTAAAGGAATATTATTTGGTGGTGCAGCCATGGAGAAGAGTTTAGACACTAGGAGAAGATAAGGAACACACCCATTATCACGAAATCACATTAGGATTCTCTTTTTAACCTGTTCCTTAAAACACTAGTGCTTAGGAAATCTATTGGAGGCAGAAGCAGTCAAGGGTAGCTTAGGGTTAGGGTTAGGGTTAGATTGAGGGTTAGGGTACGGCTTAGGGTACGGGTTCGAGGAGGGGTTCGGGTAGGGCGTAGGGTATGGGTTAGGGTTAGGGTTAGGGTTAGGGCTCGGTTTAGGGTACGGGTTAGGATTAGGGTACGCGTTAGGGTTAGGTAGGGGTTAGGGTTAGGGTACGCGTTAGGGTGAGGGTAGTTATTAAACCTATCCCACTCTCTAGATACCCCTTAGCACGTAAAGGAATATTATTTGGGGGTCCAGCCATGGAGAAGAGTTTAGACAAGAGGAGAAGATAAGGAACACACGCATTATCAAGAAATCACATTAGGATTCTCTTTTTAACCTGTTCCTTAAAACACTAGTGCTTAGGAAATCTATTGGAGGCAGAAGCAGTCAAGGGTAGCTTAGGGTTAGGGTTAGGGTTAGGGTACGGCTTAGGGTACGGGTTCGGGGAGGGGTTCGGGTAGGGCGTAGGGTATGGGTTAGGGTTAGGGTTAGGGTTAGTGTTACGGTTAGGGCTCGATTTAGGGTACGGGTTAGGATTACGGTACGCGTTAGGGTTAGGTAGGTGTTAGGGTTAGGGTACGCGTTAGGGTGAGGGTAGTTATTAAACCTATCCCACTCTCTAGATACCCCTTAGCACGTAAAGGAATATTATTTGGGGGTCCAGCCATGGAGAAGAGTTTAGACACGAGGAGAAGATAAGGAACACACGCATTATCAAGAAATCACATTAGGATTCTCTTTTTAACCTGTTCCTTAAGACACTAGTGCTTAGGAAATCTATTGGAGGCAGAGGCCGTCAAGGGTAGCTTAGTGTTAGGGTTAGGGTTAGGGTGAGGGTTAGGGTACGGCTTAGGGTACGGGTTCGGGGAGGGGTTCGGGTAAGGCGTAGGGTATGGGTTAGGGTTAGGGTTAGGGCTAGTGTTAGGGTTAGGACTCGGTTTAGGGTACGGGTTAGGATTAGGGTACGCTTTAGGGTTAGGGTAGGGGTTAGGGTTAGGGTACGCATTAGGGTGAGGGGAGTTATTAAACCTATCCCACTCTCTAGATACCCCTTAGCACGTAAAGGAATATTATTTGGGGGTCTAGCCATGGAGAAGAGTTTAGACACTAGGAGAAGATAGGGAACACACCCATTATCAAGAAATCACATTAGGATTCTCTTTTTAACCTGTTCCTTAAAACACTAGTGCTTAGGAAATCTATTGGAGGCAGAAGCAGTCAAGGGTAGCTTAGGGTTAGGGTTAGGGTTAGGGTACGGGTTCGGGGAGGGGTTCGGGTAGGGCGTAGGGTATGGGTTAGGGTTAGGGTTAGGGTTAGTGTTAGGGTTAGGGCTCGGTTTAGGGTACGGGTTAGGATTAGGGTACGCGTTAGGGTTAGGGTAGGGGTTAGGGTTAGGGTATGCGTTAGGGTGACGGTAGTTATTAAACCTATCCCACTCTCTAGATACCCCTTAGCACGTAAAGGAATATTATTTGGGGGTCCAGCCATGGAGAAGAGTTTAGACACTAGGAGAAGATAAGGAACACACCCATTATCAAGAAATCACATTAGGATTCTCTTTTTAACCTGTTCCTTAAAACACTAGTGCTTAGGAAATCTATTGGAGGCAGAAGCAGTCAAGGGTAGCTTAGGGTTAGGGTTAGGGTTAGGGTGAGGGTTAGGGTACGGCTTAGGGTACGGGTTCGGGGAGGGGTTCGGGTAGGGCGTAGGTTATGGGTTAGGGTTAGGATTAGGACTAGTGTTAGGGTTAGGGCTCGGTTTAGGGTACGGGTTAGGATTAGGGTACGCGTTAGGTTTAGGGTAGGGGTTAGGGTTAGAGTATGCGTTAGGGTGACGGTAGTTATTAAACCTATCCCACTCTCTAGATACCCCTTAGCAAGTAAAGGAATATTATTTGGGGGTCCAGCCATGGAGAAGAGTTTAGACACAAGGAGAAGATAAGGAACACACCCATTATCAAGAAATCACATTAGGATTCTCTTTTTAACCAGTTCCTTAAAACACTAGTGCTTAGGAAATCTATTGCAGGCAGAAGCAGTCAAGGGTAGCTTAGGGTTAGGGTTAGGGTTAGGGTGAGGGTTAGGGTACGGCTTAGGGTACGGGTTCGGGGAGGGGTTCGGGTAGGGCGTAGTGTATGGGTTAGGGTTAGGGTTAGGGTTAGTGTTAGGGTTAGGGCTCGGTTGAGGATACGGGATAGGATTAGGGTACGCGTTAGGGTTAGGGTAGGGGTTAGGGTTAGGGTACGCGTTAGCGTGAGGGTAGTTATTAAACCTATCCCACTCTCTAGATTCCCCTTAGCACGTAAAGGAATATTATTTGGGGGTGCAGCCATGGAGAAGAGTTTAGACACTAGGAGAAGATAAGGAACACACCCATTATCACGAAATCACATTAGGATTCTCTTTTTAACCTGTTCCTTAAAACACTAGTGCTTAGGAAATCTATTGGAGGCAGAAGCAGTCAAGGGTAGCTTAGGGTTAGTGTTAGGGTTAGATTGAGGGTTAGGGTACGGCTTAGGGTACGGGTTCGGGGAGGGGTTCGGGTAGGGCGTAGGGTATGGGTTAGGGTTAGGGTTAGGGTTAGTGTTAGGGTTAGGGCTCGGTTTAGGGTACGGGTTAGGATTAGGGTACGCGTTAGGGTTAGGGTAGGGGTTAGGGTTAGGTTACGCATTAGGGTGAGGGTAGTTATTAAACCTATCCCACTCTCTAGATACCCCTTAGCACGTAAAGGAATATTATTTGGGGGTCCAGCCATGGAGAAGCGGTTAGACACTAGGAGAAGATAAGGAACACACCCATTATCACGAAATCACATTAGTATTCTCTTTTTAACATGTTCCTTAAAACACTAGTGCTTAGGAAATCTATTGGAGGCAGAAGCAGTCAAGGGTAGCTTAGGGTTAGGGTTAGGGTTAGGGTGAGTGTTAGGGTATGGCTTAGGGTACGGGTTCGGGGAGGGGTTCGGGTCGGGCGTAGGGTATGGGTTAGGGTTAGGGTTAGGGTTAGTGTTAGGGTTAGGGCTCAGTATAGGGTACGGGGTAGGATTAGGGTACGCGTTAGTGTTAGGGTAGGGGTTAGGGTAAGGGTACGCGATAAGGTGAGGTTAGTTATTAAACCTATCCCACTCTCTAGATAACCCTTAGCACGTAAAGGAATATTATTTGGGGGTCCACCCATGGAGAAGAGTTTAGACACGAGGAGAAGATAAGGAACACACCCATTATCAAGAAATCACATTAGGATTCTCTTTTTAACCTGTTCCTTAAAACACTAGTGCTTAGGAAATCTATTGGAGGCAGAAGCCGTCAAGGGTAGCTTAGGGTTAGGGTCAGGGTGAGGGTGAGGGGTAGGGTACGGCTTAGGGTACGGGTTCAGGGAGGGGTTCGGGTAGGGCGTAGGGTATGGGTTAGGGTTAGGGTTAGGGTTAGTGTTAGGGTTAGGGCTCGGTTTAGGGTACGGGTTAGGATTAGGGTATGCGTTAGGGTTAGGGTAGGGGTTAGGGTTAGGGTACGCGTTAGGGTGAGCGTAGTTATTAAACCTATCCCACTTTCTAGATACCCCTTAGCACGTAAAGGAATATTATTTGGGGGTCCAGCCATTGAGAAGAGGTTAGACACTAGGAGAAGATAAGGAACACACCCATTATCACGAAATCACATTAGGATTCTCTTTTTAACCTGTTCCTTAAAACACTAGTGCTTAGGAAATCTATTGGAGGCAGAAGCAGTCAAGGGTAGCTTAGGGTTAGGGTTAGGGTTAGGGTGAGGGTTAGGGTACGGCTTAGGGTACGGGTTCGGGGAGGGGTTCGGGTAGGGCGTAGTGTATGGGTTAGGGTTAGGGTTAGGGTTAGTGTTAGGGTTAGGGCTCGGTTGAGGATACGGGATAGGATTAGGGTACGCGTTAGGGTTAGGTTAGGGGTTAGGGTTAGGGTACGCGTTAGGGTGAGGGTAGTTATTAAACCTATCCCACTCTCTAGATACCCCTTAGCACGTAAAGGAATATTATTTGGGGGTGCAGCCATGGAGAAGAGTTTAGACACTAGGAGAAGATAAGGAACACACCCATTATCACGAAATCACATTAGGATTCTCTTTTTAACCTGTTCCTTAAAACACTAGTGCTTAGGAAATCTATTGCAGGCAGAAGCAGTCAAGGGTACCTTAGGGTTAGGGTTAGGGTTAGATTGAGGGTTAGGGTACGGCTTAGGGTACGGGTTCGGGGAGGGGTTCGGGTAGGGCGTAGGGTATGGTTTAGGGTTAGGGTTAGGGTTAGTGTTAGGGTTAGGGCTCGGTTTAGGGTACGGGGTAGGATTAGGGTACGCGTTAGTGTTAGGGTAGGGGTTAGGGTAAGGGTACGCGTTAAGGTGAGGTTAGTTATTAAACCTATCCCACTCTCTAGATAACCATTAGCACGTAAAGGAATATTATTTGGGGTCCAGCCATGGAGAAGAGTTTAGACACGAGGAGAAGATAAGGAACACACCCATTATCAAGAAATCACATTAGGATTCTCTTTTTAACCTGTTCTTTAAAACACTAGTGCTTAGGAAATCTATTGGAGGCAGAAGCAGTCAAGGGTAGCTTAGGGTTAGGGATAGGGTTAGGGTGAGGGTTAGGGTACGGCTTAGGGTACGGGTTCGGGGAGGGGTTCGGGTAGGGCGTAGTGTATGGGTTAGGGTTAGGGTTAGGGTTAGTGTTAGGGTTAGGGCTCGGTTGAGGATACGGGATAGGATTAGTGTACGCGTTAAGGTTAGGGTAGGGGTTAGGGTTAGGGTACGCATTAGGGTGAGGGTAGTTATTAAACCTATCCCACTCTCTAGATACCCCTTAGCACGTAAAGGAATATTATTTGGTGGTGCAGCCATGGAGAAGAGTTTAGACACTAGGAGAAGATAAGGAACACACCCATTATCACGAAATCACATTAGGATTCTCTTTTTAACTTGTTCCTTAAAACACTAGTGCTTAGGAAATCTATTGGAGGCAGAAGCAGTCAAGGGTAGCTTAGGGTTAGGGTTAGGGTTAGATTGAGGGTTAGGGTACGGCTTAGGGTACGGGTTCGGGGAGGGGTTCGGGTAGGGCGTAGGGTATGGGTTAGGGTTAGGGTTAGGGTTAGGGCTCGGTTTAGGGTACGGGTTAGGATTAGGGTACGCGTTAGGGTTAGGTAGGGGTTAGGGTTAGGGTACGCGTTAGGGTGAGGGTAGTTATTAAACCTATCCCACTCTCTAGATACCCCTTAGCACGTAAAGGAATATTATTTGGGGGTCCAGCCATGGAGAAGAGTTTAGACACGAGGAGAAGATAAGGAACACACGCATTATCAAGAAATCACATTAGGATTCTCTTTTTAACCTGTTCCTTAAGACACTAGTGCTTAGGAAATCTATTGGAGGCAGAGGCCGTCAAGGGTAGCTTAGTGTTAGGGTTAGGGTTAGGGTGAGGGTTAGGGTACGGCTTAGGGTACGGGTTCGGGGAGGGGTTCGGGTAAGGCGTAGGGTATGGGTTAGGGTTAGGGTTAGGGCTAGTGTTAGGGTTAGGACTCGGTTTAGGGTACGGGTTAGGATTAGGGTACGCTTTAGGGTTAGGGTAGGGGTTAGGGTTAGGGTACGCATTAGGGTGAGGGGAGTTATTAAACCTATCCCACTCTCTAGATACCCCTTAGCACGTAAAGGAATATTATTTGGGGGTCTAGCCATGGAGAAGAGTTTAGACACTAGGAGAAGATAAGGAACACACCCATTATCAAGAAATCACATTAGGATTCTCTTTTTAACCTGTTCCTTAAAACACTAGTGTTAAGGAAATCTATTGGAGGCAGAAGCAGTCAAGGGTAGCTTAGGGTTAGGGTTAGGGTTAGGGTACGGCTTAGGGTACGGGTTCAGGGAGGGGTTCGGGTAGGGCGTAGGGTATGGGTTAGGGTTAGGGTTAGGGTTAGTGTTAGGGTTAGGGCTCGGTTTAGGGTACGGGTTAGGATTACGGTACGCGTTAGGGTTAGGTAGGGGTTAGGGTTAGGGTACGCGTTAGGGTGAGGGTAGTTATTAAACCTATCCCAATCTCTAGATACCCCTTAGCACGTAAAGGAATATTATTTGGGGGTCCAGCCATGGAGAAGAGTTTAGACACGAGGAGAAGATAAGGAACACACGCATTATCAAGAAATCACATTAGGATTCTCTTTTTAACCTGTTCCTTAAAACACTAGTGCTTAGGAAATCTATTGGAGGCAGAAGCCGTCAAGGGTATCTTAGTGTTTGGGTTAGGGTTAGGGTGAGGGTTAGGGTACGGCTTAGGGTACGGGTTCGGGGAGTGGTTCGGGTAGGGCGTAGGATATGGGTTAGGGTTAGGGTTAGGGCTAGTGTTAGGGTTAGGGCTCGGTTTAGGGTAAGGGGTTAGGATTAGGGTACGCGTTAGGGTTAGGGTAGGGGTTAGGGTTAGAGTATGCGTTAGGGTGACGGTAGTTATTAAACCGATCCCACTCTCTAGATACCCCTTAGCACGTAAAGGAATATTATTTGGGGGTCCAGCCATGGAGAAGAGGTTAGACACTAGGAGAAGATAAGGAACACACCCATTATCACGAAATCACATAAGGATTCTCTTTTTAACCTGTTCCTTAAAACACTAGTGCTTAGGAAATCTATTGGAGGCAGAAGCAGTCAAGGGTACCTTAGGGTTAGGGTTAGGGTTAGATTGAGGGTTAGGGTACGGCTTAGGGTACGGGTTCGGGGAGGGGTTCGGGTAGGGCGTAGGGTATTGTTTAGGGTTAGGGTTAGGACTAGTGTTAGGGTTAGGGCTCGGTTTAGGGTACGGGTTAGGATTAGGGTACGCGTTAGGGTTAGGGTAGGGGTTAGGGTTAGGGTATGCATTAGGGTGACGGTAGTTATTAAACCTATCCCACTCTCTAGATACCCCTTAGCACGTAAAGGAATATTATTTGGGGGTCCAGCCATGGAGAAGAGGTTAGACACTAGGAGAAGATAAGGAACACACCCATTATCAAGAAATCACATTAGGATTCTCTTTTTAACCTGTTCCTTAAAACACTAGTGCTTAGGAAATCTATTGGAGGCAGAAGCAATCAAGGGTAGCTTAGGGTTAGGGTTAGGGTTAGGGTGAGGGTTAGGGTATGGCTTAGGGTACGGGTTCGGGGAGGGGTTCGGGTAGGGCGTAGGGTATGGGTTAGGGTTAGGGTTAGGGCTAGTGTTAGGGTTAGGGCTCGGTTTAGGGTACGGGTTAGGATTAGGGTACGCGTTAGGGTTAGGGTAGGGGTTAGGGTTAGGGTATGCGTTAGGGTGAGGGTAGTTATTAAACCTATCCCACTCTCTAGATACCCCTTAGCACGTAAAGGAATATTATTTTGGTGTCCAGGCATGGAGAAGAGTTTAGACACTAGGAGAAGATAAGGAACACACCCATTATCACGAAATCACATTAGGATTCTCTTTTTAACCTGTTCCTTAAAACACTAGTGCTTAGGAAATCTATTGGAGGCAGAAGCAGTCAAGGGTAGCTTAGGGTTAGTGTTAGGGTTAGATTGAGGGTTAGGGTACGGCTTAGGGTACGGGTTCGGGGAGGGGTTCGGGTAGGGCGTAGGGTATGGGTTAGGGTTAGGGTTAGGGTTAGTGTTAGGGTTAGGGCTCGGTTTAGGGTACGGGTTAGGATTAGGGTACGCGTTAGGGTTAGGGTAGGGGTTAGGGTTAGGTTACGCATTAGGGTGAGGGTAGTTATTAAACCTATCCCACTCTCTAGATACCCCTTAGCACGTAAAGGAATATTATTTGGGGGTCCAGCCATGGAGAAGAGGTTAGACACTAGGAGAAGATAAGGAACACACCCATTATCACGAAATCACATTAGTATTCTCTTTTTAACATGTTCCTTAAAACACTAGTGCTTAGGAAATCTATTGGAGGCAGAAGCAGTCAAGGGTAGCTTAGGGTTAGGGTTAGGGTTAGGGTGAGGGTTAGGGTACGGCTTAGGGTACGGGTTCGGGGAGGGGTTCGGGTAGGGCGTAGGTTATGGGTTAGGGTTAGGATTAGGACTAGTGTTAGGGTTAGGGCTCGGTTTAGGGTACGGGTTAGGATTAGGGTACGCGTTAGGGTTAGGGTAGGGGTTAGGGTTAGAGTATGCGTTAGGGTGACGGTAGTTATTAAACCTATCCCACTCTCTAGATACCCCTTAGCACGTAAAGGAATATTATTTGGGGGTCCAGCCATGGAGAAGAGGTTAGACACTAGGAGAAGATAAGGAACACACCCATTATCACGAAATCACATTAGGATTCTCTTTTTAACCTGTTCCTTAAAACACTAGTGCTTAGGAAATCTATTGGAGGCAGAAGCAGTCAAGGGTAGCTTAGGGTTAGGGTTAGGGTTAGGGTGAGGGTTAGGGTACGGCTTAGGGTACGGGTTCGGGGAGGGGTTCAGGTAGGGCGTAGGGTATGGGTTAGGGTTAGGGTTAGGGTTAGTGTTAGGGTTAGGGCTCGGTTGAGGATACGGGATAGGATTAGGGTACGCGTTAGGGTTAGGTTAGGGGTTAGGGTTAGGGTACGCGTTAGGGTGAGGGTAGTTATTAAACCTATCCCACTCTCTAGATACCCCTTAGCACGTAAAGGAATATTATTTGGGGGTGCAGCCATGGAGAAGAGTTTAGACACTCGGAGAAGATAAGGAACACACCCATTATCACGAAATCACATTAGGATTCTCTTTTTAACCTGTTCCTTAAAACACTAGTGCTTAGGAAATCTATTGGAGGCAGAAGCAGTCAAGGGTACCTTAGGGTTAGGGTTAGGGTTAGATTGAGGGTTAGGGTACGGCTTAGGGTACGGGTTCGGGGAGGGGTTCGGGTAGGGCGTAGGGTATGGTTTAGGGTTAGGGTTAGGACTAGTGTTAGGGTTAGGGCTCGGTTTAGGGTACGGGTTAGGATTAGGGTACGCGTTAGGGTTAGGGTAGGGGTTAGGGTTAGGGTATGCATTAGGGTGACGGTAGTTATTAAACCTATCCCACTCTCTAGATACCCCTTAGCACGTAAAGGAATATTATTTGGGGGTCCAGCCATGGAGAAGAGGTTAGACACTAGGAGAAGATAAGGAACACACCCATTATCAAGAAATCACATTAGGATTCTCTTTTTAACCTGTTCCTTAAAACACTAGTGCTTAGGAAATCTATTGGAGGCAGAAGCAATCAAGGGTAGCTTAGGGTTAGGGTTAGGGTTAGGGTGAGGGTTAGGGTACGGCTTAGGGTACGGGTTCGGGGAGGGGTTCGGGTAGGGCGTAGGGTATGGGTTAGGGTTAGGGTTAGGGCTAGTGTTAGGGTTAGGGCTCGGTTTAGGGTACGGGTTAGGATTAGGGTACGCGTTAGGGTTAGGGTAGGGGTTAGGGTTAGGGTATGCGTTAGGGTGAGGGTAGTTATTAAACCTATCCCACTCTCTAGATACCCCTTAGCACGTAAAGGAATATTATTTTGGTGTCCAGGCATGGAGAAGAGTTTAGACACTAGGAGAAGATAAGGAACACACCCATTATCACGAAATCACATTAGGATTCTCTTTTTAACCTGTTCCTTAAAACACTAGTGCTTAGGAAATCTATTGGAGGCAGAAGCCGTCAAGGGTAGCTTAGGGTTAGGGTTAGGGTTAGGGTGAGGGTTAGGGTACGGCTTAGGGTACGGGTTCGGGGAGGGGTTCGGGTAGGGCGTAGGTTATGGGTTAGGGTTAGGATTAGGACTAGTGTTAGGGTTAGGGCTCGGTTTAGGGTACGGGTTAGGATTAGGGTACGCGTTAGGGTTAGGGTAGGGGTTAGGGTTAGAGTATGCGTTAGGGTGACGGTAGTTATTAAACCTATCCCACTCTCTAGATACCCCGTAGCACGTAAAGGAATATTATTTGGGGGTCCAGCCATGGAGAAGAGGTTAGACACTAGGAGAAGATAAGGAACACACCCATTATCACGAAATCACATTAGGATTCTCTTTTTAACCTGTTCCTTAAAACACTAGTGCTTAGGAAATCTATTGGAGGCAGAAGCAGTCAAGGGTAGCTTAGGGTTAGGGTTAGGGTTAGGGTGAGGGTTAGGGTACGGCTTAGGGTACGGGTTCGGGGAGGGGTTCGGGTAGGGCGTAGTGTATGGGTTAGGGTTAGGGTTAGGGTTAGTGTTAGGGTTAGGGCTCGGTTGAGGATACGGGATAGGATTAGGGTACGCGTTAGGGTTAGGTTAGGGGTTAGGGTTAGGGTACGCGTTAGGGTGAGGGTAGTTATTAAACCTATCCCACTCTCTAGATACCCCTTAGCACGTAAAGGAATATTATTTGGGGGTGCAGCCATGGAGAAGAGTTTAGACACTCGGAGAAGATAAGGAACACACCCATTATCACGAAATCACATTAGGATTCTCTTTTTAACCTGTTCCTTAAAACACTAGTGCTTAGGAAATCTATTGGAGGCAGAAGCAGTCAAGGGTACCTTAGGGTTAGGGTTAGGGTTAGATTGAGGGTTAGGGTACGGCTTAGGGTACGGGTTCGGGGAGGGGTTCGGGTAGGGCGTAGGGTATGGTTTAGGGTTAGGGTTAGGACTAGTGTTAGGGTTAGGGCTCGGTTTAGGGTATGGGTTAGGATTAGGGTACGCGTTAGGGTTAGGGTAGGGGTTAGGTTTAGGGTATGCATTAGGGTGACGGTAGTTATTAAACCTATCCCACTCTCTAGATACCCCTTAGCACGTAAAGGAATATTATTTGGGGGTCCAGCCATGGAGAAGAGGTTAGACACTAGGAGAAGATAAGGAACACACCCATTATCAAGAAATCACATTAGGATTCTCTTTTTAACCTGTTCCTTAAAACACTAGTGCTTAGGAAATCTTTTGGAGGCAGAAGCAATCAAGGGTAGCTTAGGGTTAGGGTTAGGGTTAGGGTGAGGGTTAGGGTACGGCTTAGGGTAGGGGTTCGGTGAGGGGTTCGGGTAGGGCGTAGGGTATGGGTTAGGGTTAGGGTTAGGGCTAGTGTTAGGGTTAGGGCTCGGTTTAGGGTACGGGTTAGGATTAGGGTACGCGTTAGGGTTAGGGTAGGGGTTAGGGTTAGGGTATGCGTTAGGGTGAGGGTAGTTATTAAACCTATCCCACTCTCTAGATACCCCTTAGCACGTAAAGGAATATTATTTGGGGGTCCAGCCATGGAGAAGAGTTTAGACACTAGGAGAAGATAAGGAACACACCCATTATCAAGAAATCACATTAGGATTCTCTTTTTAACCTGTTCCTTAAAACACTAGTGCTTAGGAAATCTATTGGAGGCAGAAGCAGTCAAGGGTAGCTTAGGGTTAGGGTTAGGGTTAGGGTGAGGGTTAGGGTACGGCTTAGGGTACGGGTTCGGGGAGGGGTTCGGGTAGGGCGTAGGTTATGGGTTAGGGTTAGGATTAGGACTAGTGTTAGGGTTAGGGCTCGGTTTAGGGTACGGGTTAGGATTAGGGTACGCGTTAGGGTTAGGGTAGGGGTTAGGGTTAGAGTATGCGTTAGGGTGACGGTAGTTATTAAACCTATCCCACTCTCTAGATACCCCTTAGCACGTAAAGGAATATTATTTGGGGTTCCAGCCATGGAGAAGACGTTAGACACTAGGAGAAGATAAGGAACACACCCATTATCACGAAATCACATTAGGATTCTCTTTTTAACCTGTTCCTTAAAACACTAGTGCTTAGGAAATCTATTGGAGGCAGAAGCAGTCAAGGGTAGCTTAGGGTTAGGGTTAGGGTTAGGGTGAGGGTTAGGGTACGGCTTAGGGTACGGGTTCGGGGAGGGGTTCGGGTAGGGCGTAGTGTATGAGTTAGGGTTAGGGTTAGGGTTAGTGTTAGGGTTAGGGCTCGGTTGAGGATACGGGATAGGATTAGGGTACGCGTTAGGGTTAGGTTAGGGGTTAGGGTTAGGGTACGCGTTAGGGTGAGGGTAGTTATTAAACCTATCCCACTCTCTAGATACCCCTTAGCACGTAAAGGAATATTATTTGGGGGTGCAGCCATGGAGAAGAGTTTAGACACTCGGAGAAGATAAGGAACACACCCATTATCACGAAATCACATTAGGATTCTCTTTTTAACCTGTTCCTTAAAACACTAGTGCTTAGGAAATCTATTGGAGGCAGAAGCAGTCAAGGGTACCTTAGGGTTAGGGTTAGGGTTAGATTGAGGGTTAGGGTACGGCTTAGGGTACGGGTTCGGGGAGGGGTTCGGGTAGGGCGTAGGGTATGGTTTAGGGTTAGGGTTAGGACTAGTGTTAGGGTTAGGGCTCGGTTTAGGGTACGGGTTAGGATTAGGGTACGCGTTAGGGTTAGGGTAGGGGTTAGGGTTAGGGTATGCATTAGGGTGACGGTAGTTATTAAACCTATCCCACTCTCCAGATACCCCTTAGCACGTAAAGGAATATTATTTGGGGGTCCAGCCATGGAGAAGAGGTTAGACACTAGGAGAAGATAAGGAACACACCCATTATCAAGAAATCACATTAGGATTCTCTTTTTAACCTGTTCCTTAAAACACTAGTGCTTAGGAAATCTATTGGAGGCAGAAGCAATCAAGGGTAGCTTAGGGTTAGGGTTAGGGTTAGGGTGAGGGTTAGGGTACGGCTTAGGGTACGGGTTCGGGGAGGGGTTCGGGTAGGGCGTAGGGTATGGGTTAGGGTTAGGGTTAGGGCTAGTGTTAGGGTTAGGGCTCGGTTTAGGGTACGGGTTAGGATTAGGGTACGCGTTAGGGTTAGGGTAGGGGTTAGGGTTAGGGTATGCGTTAGGGTGAGGGTAGTTATTAAACCTATCCCACTCTCTAGATACCCCTTAGCACGTAAAGGAATATTATTTGGGGGTGCAGCCATGGAGAAGAGTTTAGACACTCGGAGAAGATAAGGAACACACCCATTATCACGAAATCACATTAGGATTCTCTTTTTAACCTGTTCCTTAAAACACTAGTGCTTAGGAAATCTATTGGAGGCAGAAGCAGTCAAGGGTACCTTAGGGTTAGGGTTAGGGTTAGATTGAGGGTTAGGGTACCGCTTAGGGTACGGGTTCGGGGAGGGGTTCGGGTAGGGCGTAGGGTATGGTTTAGGGTTAGGGTTAGGACTAGTGTTAGGGTTAGGGCTCGGTTTAGGGTACGGGTTAGGATTAGGGTACGCGTTAGGGTTAGGGTAGGGGTTAGGGTTAGGGTATGCATTAGGGTGACGGTAGTTATTAAACCTATCCCACTCTCTAGATACCCCTTAGCACGTAAAGGAATATTATTTGGGGGTCCAGCCATGGAGAAGAGGTTAGACACTAGGAGAAGATAAGGAACACACCCATTACCAAGAAATCACATTAGGATTCTCTTTTTAACCTGTTCCTTAAAACACTAGTGCTTAGGAAATCTATTGGAGGCAGAAGCAATCAAGGGTAGCTTAGGGTTAGGGTTAGGGTTAGGGTGAGGGTTAGGGTACGGCTTAGGGTACGGGTTCGGGGAGGGGTTCGGGTAGGGCATAGGGTATGGGTTAGGGTTAGGGTTAGGGCTAGTGTTAGGGTTAGGGCTCGGTTTAGGGTACGGGTTAGGATTAGGGTACGCGTTAGGGTTAGGGTAGGGGTTAGGGTTAGGGTATGCGTTAGGGTGAGGGTAGTTATTAAACCTATCCCACTCTCTAGATACCCCTTAGCACGTAAAGGAATATTATTTTGGTGTCCAGGCATGGAGAAGAGTTTAGACACTAGGAGAAGATAAGGAACACACCCATTATCACGAAATCACATTAGGATTCTCTTTTTAACCTGTTCCTTAAAACACTAGTGCTTAGGAAATCTATTGGAGGCAGAAGCAGTCAAGGGTAGCTTAGGTTTAGTGTTAGGGTTAGATTGAGGGTTAGGGTACGGCTTAGGGTACGGGTTCGGGGAGGGGTTCGGGTAGGGCGTAGGGTATGGGTTAGGGTTAGGGTTAGGGTTAGTGTTAGGGTTAGGGCTCGGTTTAGGGTACGGGTTAGGATTAGGGTACGCGTTAGGGTTAGGGTAGGGGTTAGGGCTAGGTTACGCATTAGGGTGAGGGTAGTTATTAAACCTATCCCACTCTCTAGATACCCCTTAGCACGTAAAGGAATATTATTTGGGGGTCCAGCCATGGAGAAGAGGTTAGACACTAGGAGAAGATAAGGAACACACCCATTATCACGAAATCACATTAGTATTCTCTTTTTAACATGTTCCTTAAAACACTAGTGCTTAGGAAATCTATTGGAGGCAGAAGCAGTCAAGGGTAGCTTAGGGTTAGGGTTAGGGTTAGGGTGAGTGTTAGGGTATGGCTTAGGGTACGGGTTCGGGGAGGGGTTCGGGTAGGGCGTAGGGTATGGGTTAGGGTTAGGGTTAGGGTTAGTGTTAGGGTTAGGGCTCAGTATAGGGTACGGGGTAGGATTAGGGTACGCGTTAGTGTTAGGGTAGGGGTTAGGGTAAGGGTACGCGATAAGGTGAGGTTAGTTATTAAACCTATCCCACTCTCTAGATAACCCTTAGCACGTAAAGGAATATTATTTGGGGGTCCAGCCATGGAGAAGAGTTTAGACACGAGGAGAAGATAAGGAACACACCCATTATCAAGAAATCACATTAGGATTCTCTTTTTAACCTGTTCCTTAAAACACTAGTGCTTAGGAAATCTATTGGAGGCAGAAGCCGTCAAGGGTAGCTTAGGGTTAGGGTCAGGGTGAGGGTGAGGGGTAGGGTACGGCTTAGGGTACGGGTTCAGGGAGGGGTTCGGGTAGGGCGTAGGGTATGGGTTAGGGTTAGGGTTAGGGTTAGTGTTAGGGTTAGGGCTCGGTTTAGGGTACGGGTTAGGATTAGGGTACGCGTTAGGGTTAGGGTAGGGGTTAGGGTTAGGGTACGCGTTAGGGTGAGCGTAGTTATTAAACCTATCCCACTTTTTAGATACCCCTTAGCACGTAAAGGAATATTATTTGGGGGTCCAGCCATTGAGAAGAGTTTAGACACTAGGAGAAGATAAGGAACACACCCATTATCAAGAAATCACATTAGGATTCTCTTTTTAACCTGTTCCTTAAAACACTAGTGCTTAGGAAATCTATTGGAGGCAGAAGCAGTCAAGGGTAGCTTAGGGTTAGGGTTAGGGTTTGGGTGAGGGTTAGGGTACGGCTTAGGGTACGGGTTCGGGGAGGGGTTCGGGTAGGGCGTAGGGTATGGGTTAGGGTTAGGGTTAGGGTTATTGTTAGGGTTAGGGCTCGGTTTAGGGTACGGGTTAGGATTAGGGTACGCGTTAGGGTGAGGTTAGGGGTTAGGGTTAGGGTATGCGTTAGGGTGACGGTAGTTATTAAACCTATCCCACTCTCTAGATACCCCTTAGCACGTAAAGGAATATTATTTGGGGGTCCAGCCATGGAGAAGAGTTTAGACACTAGGAGAAGATAAGGAACACACCCATTATCAAGAAATCACATTAGGATTCTCTTTTTAACCTGTTCCTTAAAACACTAGTGCTTAGGAAATCTATTGGAGGCAGAAGCAATCAAGGGTAGCTTAGGGTTAGGGTTAGGGTTAGGGTGAGGGTTAGGGTACGGCTTAGGGTACGGGTTCGGGGAGGGGTTCGGGTAGGGCGTAGGGTATGGGTTAGGGTTAGGGTTAGGGCTAGTGTTAGGGTTAGGGCTCGGTTTAGGGTACGGGTTAGGATTAGGGTACGCGTTAGGGTTAGGGTAGGGGTTAGGGTTAGGGTATGCGTTAGGGTGAGGGTAGTTATTAAACCTATCCCACTCTCTAGATACCCCTTAGCACGTAAAGGAATATTATTTGGGGGTGCAGCCATGGAGAAGAGTTTAGACACTCGGAGAAGATAAGGAACACACCCATTATCACGAAATCACATTAGGATTCTCTTTTTAACCTGTTCCTTAAAACACTAGTGCTTAGGAAATCTATTGGAGGCAGAAGCAGTCAAGGGTACCTTAGGGTTAGGGTTAGGGTTAGATTGAGGGTTAGGGTACCGCTTAGGGTACGGGTTCGGGGAGGGGTTCGGGTAGGGCGTAGGGTATGGTTTAGGGTTAGGGTTAGGACTAGTGTTAGGGTTAGGGCTCGGTTTAGGGTACGGGTTAGGATTAGGGTACGCGTTAGGGTTAGGGTAGGGGTTAGGGTTAGGGTATGCATTAGGGTGACGGTAGTTATTAAACCTATCCCACTCTCTAGATACCCCTTAGCACGTAAAGGAATATTATTTGGGGGTCCAGCCATGGAGAAGAGGTTAGACACTAGGAGAAGATAAGGAACACACCCATTATCAAGAAATCACATTAGGATTCTCTTTTTAACCTGTTCCTTAAAACACTAGTGCTTAGGAAATCTATTGGAGGCAGAAGCAATCAAGGGTAGCTTAGGGTTAGGGTTAGGGTTAGGGTTAGGGTGAGGGTTAGGGTACGGCTTAGGGTACGGGTTCGGGGAGGGGTTCGGGTAGGGCATAGGGTATGGGTTAGGGTTAGGGTTAGGGCTAGTGTTAGGGTTAGGGCTCGGTTTAGGGTACGGGTTAGGATTAGGGTACGCGTTAGGGTTAGGGTAGGGGTTAGGGTTAGGGTATGCGTTAGGGTGAGGGTAGTTATTAAAACTATCCCACTCTCTAGATACCCCTTAGCACGTAAAGGAATATTATTTTGGTGTCCAGGCATGGAGAAGAGTTTAGATACTAGGAGAAGATAAGGAACACACCCATTATCACGAAATCACATTAGGATTCTCTTTTTAACCTGTTCCTTAAAACACTAGTGCTTAGGAAATCTATTGGAGGCAGAAGCAGTCAAGGGTAGCTTAGGTTTAGTGTTAGGGTTAGATTGAGGGTTAGGGTACGGCTTAGGGTACGGGTTCGGGGAGGGGTTCGGGTAGGGCGTAGGGTATGGGTTAGGGTTAGGGTTAGGGTTAGTGTTAGGGTTAGGGCTCGGTTTAGGGTACGGGTTAGGATTAGGGTACGCGTTAGGGTTAGGGTAGGGGTTAGGGCTAGGTTACGCATTAGGGTGAGGGTAGTTATTAAACCTATCCCACTCTCTAGATACCCCTTAGCACGTAAAGGAATATTATTTGGGGGTCCAGCCATGGAGAAGAGGTTAGACACTAGGAGAAGATAAGGAACACACCCATTATCACGAAATCACATTAGTATTCTCTTTTTAACATGTTCCTTAAAACACTAGTGCTTAGGAAATCTATTGGAGGCAGAAGCAGTCAAGGGTAGCTTAGGGTTAGGGTTAGGGTTAGGGTGAGTGTTAGGGTATGGCTTAGGGTACGGGTTCGGGGAGGGGTTCGGGTAGGGCGTAGGGTAAGGGTTAGGGTTAGGGTTAGGGTTAGTGTTAGGGTTAGGGCTCAGTATAGGGTACGGGGTAGGATTAGGGTACGCGTTAGTGTTAGGGTAGGGGTTAGGGTAAGGGTACGCGATAAGGTGAGGTTAGTTATTAAACCTATCCCACTCTCTAGATAACCCTTAGCACGTAAAGGAATATTATTTGGGGGTCCAGCCATGGAGAAGAGTTTAGACACGAGGAGAAGATAAGGAACACACCCATTATCAAGAAATCACATTAGGATTCTCTTTTTAACCTGTTCCTTAAAACACTAGTGCTTAGGAAATCTATTGGAGGCAGAAGCCGTCAAGGGTAGCTTAGGGTTAGGGTCAGGGTGAGGGTGAGGGGTAGGGTACGGCTTAGGGTACGGGTTCAGTGAGGGGTTCGGGTAGGGCGTAGGGTATGGGTTAGGGTTAGGGTTAGGGTTAGTGGTAGGGTTAGGGCTCGGTTTAGGGTACGGGTTAGGATTAGGGTACGCGTTAGGGTTAGGGTAGGGGTTAGGGTTAGGGTACGCGTTAGGGTGAGCGTAGTTATTAAACCTATCCCACTTTTTAGATACCCCTTAGCACGTAAAGGAATATTATTTGGGGGTCCAGCCATTGAGAAGAGTTTAGACACTAGGAGAAGATAAGGAACACACCCATTATCAAGAAATCACATTAGGATTCTCTTTTTAACCTGTTCCTTAAAACACTAGTGCTTAGGAAATCTATTGGAGGCAGAAGCAGTCAAGGGTAGCTTAGGGTTAGGGTTAGGGTTTGGGTGAGGGTTAGGGTACGGCTTAGGGTACGGGTTCGGGGAGGGGTTCGGGTAGGGCGTAGGGTATGGGTTAGGGTTAGGGTTAGGGTTAGTGTTAGGGTTAGGGCTCGGTTTAGGGTACGGGTTAGGATTAGGGTACGCGTTAGGGTGAGGTTAGGGGTTAGGGTTAGGGTATGCGTTAGGGTGAGGGTAGTTATTAAACCTATCCCACTCTCTAGATACCCCTTAGCACGTAAAGGAATATTATTTGGGGGTGCAGCCATGGAGAAGAGTTTAGACACTCGGAGAAGATAAGGAACACACCCATTATCACGAAATCACATTAGGATTCTCTTTTTAACCTGTTCCTTAAAACACTAGTGCTTAGGAAATCTATTGGAGGCAGAAGCAGTCAAGGGTACCTTAGGGTTAGGGTTAGGGTTAGATTGAGGGTTAGGGTACCGCTTAGGGTACGGGTTCGGGGAGGGGTTCGGGTAGGGCGTAGGGTATGGTTTAGGGTTAGGGTTAGGACTAGTGTTAGGGTTAGGGCTCGGTTTAGGGTACGGGTTAGGATTAGGGTACGCGTTAGGGTTAGGGTAGGGGTTAGGGTTAGGGTATGCATTAGGGTGACGGTAGTTATTAAACCTATCCCACTCTCTAGATACCCCTTAGCACGTAAAGGAATATTATTTGGGGGTCCAGCCATGGAGAAGAGGTTAGACACTAGGAGAAGATAAGGAACACACCCATTATCAAGAAATCACATTAGGATTCTCTTTTTAACCTGTTCCTTAAAACACTAGTGCTTAGGAAATCTATTGGAGGCAGAAGCAATCAAGGGTAGCTTAGGGTTAGGGTTAGGGTTAGGGTTAGGGTGAGGGTTAGGGTACGGCTTAGGGTACGGGTTCGGGGAGGGGTTCGGGTAGGGCATAGGGTATGGGTTAGGGTTAGGGTTAGGGCTAGTGTTAGGGTTAGGGCTCGGTTTAGGGTACGGGTTAGGATTAGGGTACGCGTTAGGGTTAGGGTAGGGGTTAGGGTTAGGGTATGCGTTAGGGTGAGGGTAGTTATTAAAACTATCCCACTCTCTAGATACCCCTTAGCACGTAAAGGAATATTATTTTGGTGTCCAGGCATGGAGAAGAGTTTAGATACTAGGAGAAGATAAGGAACACACCCATTATCACGAAATCACATTAGGATTCTCTTTTTAACCTGTTCCTTAAAACACTAGTGCTTAGGAAATCTATTGGAGGCAGAAGCAGTCAAGGGTAGCTTAGGTTTAGTGTTAGGGTTAGATTGAGGGTTAGGGTACGGCTTAGGGTACGGGTTCGGGGAGGGGTTCGGGTAGGGCGTAGGGTATGGGTTAGGGTTAGGGTTAGGGTTAGTGTTAGGGTTAGGGCTCGGTTTAGGGTACGGGTTAGGATTAGGGTACGCGTTAGGGTTAGGGTAGGGGTTAGGGCTAGGTTACGCATTAGGGTGAGGGTAGTTATTAAACCTATCCCACTCTCTAGATACCCCTTAGCACGTAAAGGAATATTATTTGGGGGTCCAGCCATGGAGAAGAGGTTAGACACTAGGAGAAGATAAGGAACACACCCATTATCACGAAATCACATTAGTATTCTCTTTTTAACATGTTCCTTAAAACACTAGTGCTTAGGAAATCTATTGGAGGCAGAAGCAGTCAAGGGTAGCTTAGGGTTAGGGTTAGGGTTAGGGTGAGTGTTAGGGTATGGCTTAGGGTACGGGTTCGGGGAGGGGTTCGGGTAGGGCGTAGGGTAAGGGTTAGGGTTAGGGTTAGGGTTAGTGTTAGGGTTAGGGCTCAGTATAGGGTACGGGGTAGGATTAGGGTACGCGTTAGTGTTAGGGTAGGGGTTAGGGTAAGGGTACGCGATAAGGTGAGGTTAGTTATTAAACCTATCCCACTCTCTAGATAACCCTTAGCACGTAAAGGAATATTATTTGGGGGTCCAGCCATGGAGAAGAGTTTAGACACGAGGAGAAGATAAGGAACACACCCATTATCAAGAAATCACATTAGGATTCTCTTTTTAACCTGTTCCTTAAAACACTAGTGCTTAGGAAATCTATTGGAGGCAGAAGCCGTCAAGGGTAGCTTAGGGTTAGGGTCAGGGTGAGGGTGAGGGGTAGGGTACGGCTTAGGGTACGGGTTCAGTGAGGGGTTCGGGTAGGGCGTAGGGTATGGGTTAGGGTTAGGGTTAGGGTTAGTGGTAGGGTTAGGGCTCGGTTTAGGGTACGGGTTAGGATTAGGGTACGCGTTAGGGTTAGGGTAGGGGTTAGGGTTAGGGTACGCGTTAGGGTGAGCGTAGTTATTAAACCTATCCCACTTTTTAGATACCCCTTAGCACGTAAAGGAATATTATTTGGGGGTCCAGCCATTGAGAAGAGTTTAGACACTAGGAGAAGATAAGGAACACACCCATTATCAAGAAATCACATTAGGATTCTCTTTTTAACCTGTTCCTTAAAACACTAGTGCTTAGGAAATCTATTGGAGGCAGAAGCAGTCAAGGGTAGCTTAGGGTTAGGGTTAGGGTTTGGGTGAGGGTTAGGGTACGGCTTAGGGTACGGGTTCGGGGAGGGGTTCGGGTAGGGCGTAGGGTATGGGTTAGGGTTAGGGTTAGGGTTAGTGTTAGGGTTAGGGCTCGGTTTAGGGTACGGGTTAGGATTAGGGTACGCGTTAGGGTGAGGTTAGGGGTTAGGGTTAGGGTATGCGTTAGGGTGACGGTAGTTATTAAACCTATCCCACTCTCTAGATACCCCTTAGCACGTAAAGGAATATTATTTGGGGGTCCAGCCATGGAGAAGAGTTTAGACACTAGGAGAAGATAAGGAACACACCCATTATCAAGAAATCACATTAGGATTCTCTTTTTAACCTGTTCCTTAAAACACTAGTGCTTAGGAAATCTATTGGAGGCAGAAGCAGTCAAGGGTAGCTTAGGGTTAGGGTTAGGGTTAGGGTGAGGGTTAGGGTACGGCTTAGGGTACGGGTTCGGGGAGGGGTTCGGGTAGGGCGTAGGTTATGGGTTAGGGTTAGGGTTAGGGTTAGTGTTAGGGTTAGGGCTCGGTTTAGGGTACGGGTTAGGATTAGGGTACGCGTTAGGGTTAGGTTAGGGGTTAGGGTTAGGGTATGCGTTAGGGTGACGGTAGTTATTAAACCTATCCCACTCTCTAGATACCCCTTAGCACGTAAAGGAATATTATTTGGGGGTCCAGCCATGGAGAAGAGTTTAGACACTAGGAGAAGATAAGGAACACACCCATTATCAAGAAATCACATTAGGATTCTCTTTTTAACCTGTTCCTTAAAACACTAGTGCTTACGAAATCTATTGGAGGCAGAAGCAGTCAAGGGTAGCTTAGGGTTAGGGTTAGGGTTAGGGTGAGGGTTAGGGTACGGCTTAGGGTACGGGTTCGGGGAGGGTTTCGGGTAGGGCGTAGGTTATGGGTTAGGGTTAGGATTAGGACTAGTGTTAGGGTTAGGGCTCGGTTTAGGGTACGGGTTAGGATTAGGGTACGCGTTAGGGTTAGGGTAGGGGTTAGGGTTAGGGTATGCGTTAGGGTGAGGGTAGTTATTAAACCTATCCCACTCTCTAGATACCCCTTAGCACGTAAAGGAATATTATTTGGGGGTGCAGCCATGGAGAAGAGTTTAGACACTCGGAGAAGATAAGGAACACACCCATTATCACGAAATCACATTAGGATTCTCTTTTTAACCTGTTCCTTAAAACACTAGTGCTTAGGAAATCTATTGGAGGCAGAAGCAGTCAAGGGTAGCTTAGGGTTAGTGTTAGGGTTAGATTGAGGGTTAGGGTACGGCTTAGGGTACGGGTTCGGGGAGGGGTTCGGGTAGGGCGTAGGGTATGGGTTAGGGTTAGGGTTAGGGTTAGTGTTAGGGTTAGGGCTCGGTTTAGGGTACGGGTTAGGATTAGGGTACGCGTTAGGGTTAGGGTAGGGGTTAGGGTTAGGTTACGCATTAGGGTGAGGGTAGTTATTAAACCTATCCCACTCTCTAGATACCCCTTAGCACGTAAAGGAATATTATTTGGGGATCCAGCCATGGAGAAGAGGTTAGACACTAGGAGAAGATAAGGAACACACCCATTATCACGAAATCACATTAGTATTCTCTTTTTAACATGTTCCTTAAAACACTAGTGCTTAGGAAATCTATTGGAGGCAGAAGCAGTCAAGGGTAGCTTAGGGTTAGGGTTAGGGTTAGGGTGAGTGTTAGGGTATGGCTTAGGGTACGGGTTCGGGGAGGGGTTCGGGTAGGGCGTAGGGTATGGGTTAGGGTTAGGGTTAGGGTTAGTGTTAGGGTTAGGGCTCAGTATAGGGTACGAAGTAGGATTAGGGTACGCGTTAGTGTTAGGGTAGGGGTTAGGGTAAGGGTACGCGATAAGGTGAGGTTAGTTATTAAACCTATCCCACTCTCTAGATAACCCTTAGCACGTAAAGGAATATTATTTGGGGGTCCAGCCATGGAGAAGAGTTTAGACACGAGGAGAAGATAAGGAACACACCCATTATCAAGAAATCACATTAGGATTCTCTTTTTAACCTGTTCCTTAAAACACTAGTGCTTAGGAAATCTATTGGAGGCAGAAGCCGTCAAGGGTAGCTTAGGGTTAGGGTCAGGGTGAGGGTGAGGGGTAGGGTACGGCTTAGGGTACGGGTTCAGGGAGGGGTTCGGGTAGGGCGTAGGGTATGGGTTAGGGTTAGGGTTAGGGTTAGTGTTAGGGTTAGGGCTCGGTTTAGGGTACGGGTTAGGATTAGGGTACGCGTTAGGGTTAGGGTAGGGGTTAGGGTTAGGGTACGCGTTAGGGTGAGCGTAGTTATTAAACCTATCCCACTTTTTAGATACCCCTTAGCACGTAAAGGAATATTATTTGGGGGTCCAGCCATTGAGAAGAGTTTAGACACTAGGAGAAGATAAGGAACACACCCATTATCAAGAAATCACATTAGGATTCTCTTTTTAACCTGTTCCTTAAAACACTAGTGCTTAGGAAATCTATTGGAGGCAGAAGCAGTCAAGGGTAGCTTAGGGTTAGGGTTAGGGTTTGGGTGAGGGTTAGGGTACGGCTTAGGGTACGGGTTCGGGGAGGGGTTCGGGTAGGGCGTAGGGTATGGGTTAGGGTTAGGGTTAGGGTTAGTGTTAGGGTTAGGGCTCGGTTTAGGGTACGGGTTAGGATTAGGGTACGCGTTAGGGTGAGGTTAGGGGTTAGGGTTAGGGTATGCGTTAGGGTGACGGTAGTTATTAAACCTATCCCACTCTCTAGATACCCCTTAGCACGTAAAGGAATATTATTTGGGGGTCCAGCCATGGAGAAGAGTTTAGACACTAGGAGAAGATAAGGAACACACCCATTATCAAGAAATCACATTAGGATTCTCTTTTTAACCTGTTCCTTAAAACACTAGTGCTTAGGAAATCTATTGGAGGCAGAAGCAGTCAAGGGTAGCTTAGGGTTAGGGTTAGGGTTAGGGTGAGGGTTAGGGTACGGCTTAGGGTACGGGTTCGGGGAGGGGTTCGGGTAGGGCGTAGGTTATGGGTTAGGGTTAGGGTTAGGGTTAGTGTTAGGGTTAGGGCTCGGTTTAGGGTACGGGTTAGGATTAGGGTACGCGTTAGGGTTAGGTTAGGGGTTAGGGTTAGGGTATGCGTTAGGGTGACGGTAGTTATTAAACCTATCCCACTCTCTAGATACCCCTTAGCACGTAAAGGAATATTATTTGGGGGTCCAGCCATGGAGAAGAGTTTAGACACTAGGAGAAGATAAGGAACACACCCATTATCAAGAAATCACATTAGGATTCTCTTTTTAACCTGTTCCTTAAAACACTAGTGCTTACGAAATCTATTGGAGGCAGAAGCAGTCAATGGTAGCTTAGGGTTAGGGTTAGGGTTAGGGTGAGGGTTAGGGTACGGCTTAGGGTACGGGTTCGGGGAGGGTTTCGGGTAGGGCGTAGGTTATGGGTTAGGGTTAGGATTAGGACTAGTGTTAGGGTTAGGGCTCGGTTTAGGGTACGGGTTAGGATTAGGGTACGCGTTAGGGTTAGGGTAGGGGTTAGGGTTAGGGTATGCGTTAGGGTGAGGGTAGTTATTAAACCTATCCCACTCTCTAGATACCCCTTAGCACGTAAAGGAATATTATTTGGGGGTGCAGCCATGGAGAAGAGTTTAGACACTCGGAGAAGATAAGGAACACACCCATTATCACGAAATCACATTAGGATTCTCTTTTTAACCTGTTCCTTAAAACACTAGTGCTTAGGAAATCTATTGGAGGCAGAAGCAGTCAAGGGTAGCTTAGGGTTAGTGTTAGGGTTAGATTGAGGGTTAGGGTACGGCTTAGGGTACGGGTTCGGGGAGGGGTTCGGGTAGGGCGTAGGGTATGGGTTAGGGTTAGGGTTAGGGTTAGTGTTAGGGTTAGGGCTCGGTTTAGGGTACGGGTTAGGATTAGGGTACGCGTTAGGGTTAGGGTAGGGGTTAGGGTTAGGTTACGCATTAGGGTGAGGGTAGTTATTAAACCTATCCCACTCTCTAGATACCCCTTAGCACGTAAAGGAATATTATTTGGGGATCCAGCCATGGAGAAGAGGTTAGACACTAGGAGAAGATAAGGAACACACCCATTATCACGAAATCACATTAGTATTCTCTTTTTAACATGTTCCTTAAAACACTAGTGCTTAGGAAATCTATTGGAGGCAGAAGCAGTCAAGGGTAGCTTAGGGTTAGGGTTAGGGTTAGGGTGAGTGTTAGGGTATGGCTTAGGGTACGGGTTCGGGGAGGGGTTCGGGTAGGGCGTAGGGTATGGGTTAGGGTTAGGGTTAGGGTTAGTGTTAGGGTTAGGGCTCAGTATAGGGTACGAAGTAGGATTAGGGTACGCGTTAGTGTTAGGGTAGGGGTTAGGGTAAGGGTACGCGATAAGGTGAGGTTAGTTATTAAACCTATCCCACTCTCTAGATAACCCTTAGCACGTAAAGGAATATTATTTGGGGGTCCAGCCATGGAGAAGAGTTTAGACACGAGGAGAAGATAAGGAACACACCCATTATCAAGAAATCACATTAGGATTCTCTTTTTAACCTGTTCCTTAAAACACTAGTGCTTAGGAAATCTATTGGAGGCAGAAGCCGTCAAGGGTAGCTTAGGGTTAGGGTCAGGGTGAGGGTGAGGGGTAGGGTACGGCTTAGGGTACGGGTTCAGGGAGGGGTTCGGGTAGGGCGTAGGGTATGGGTTAGGGTTAGGGTTAGGGTTAGTGTTAGGGTTAGGGCTCGGTTTAGGGTACGGGTTAGGATTAGGGTACGCGTTAGGGTTAGGGTAGGGGTTAGGGTTAGGGTACGCGTTAGGGTGAGCGTAGTTATTAAACCTATCCCACTTTTTAGATACCCCTTAGCACGTAAAGGAATATTATTTGGGGGTCCAGCCATTGAGAAGAGTTTAGACACTAGGAGAAGATAAGGAACACACCCATTATCAAGAAATCACATTAGGATTCTCTTTTTAACCTGTTCCTTAAAACACTAGTGCTTAGGAAATCTATTGGAGGCAGAAGCAGTCAAGGGTAGCTTAGGGTTAGGGTTAGGGTTTGGGTGAGGGTTAGGGTACGGCTTAGGGTACGGGTTCGGGGAGGGGTTCGGGTAGGGCGTAGGGTATGGGTTAGGGTTAGGGTTAGGGTTAGTGTTAGGGTTAGGGCTCGGTTTAGGGTACGGGTTAGGATTAGGGTACGCGTTAGGGTGAGGTTAGGGGTTAGGGTTAGGGTATGCGTTAGGGTGACGGTAGTTATTAAACCTATCCCACTCTCTAGATACCCCTTAGCACGTAAAGGAATATTATTTGGGGGTCCAGCCATGGAGAAGAGTTTAGACACTAGGAGAAGATAAGGAACACACCCATTATCAAGAAATCACATTAGGATTCTCTTTTTAACCTGTTCCTTAAAACACTAGTGCTTAGGAAATCTATTGGAGGCAGAAGCAGTCAAGGGTAGCTTAGGGTTAGGGTTAGGGTTAGGGTGAGGGTTAGGTTACGGCTTAGGGTACGGGTTCGGGGAGGGGTTCGGGTAGGGCGTAGGTTATGGGTTAGGGTTAGGGTTAGGGTTAGTGTTAGGGTTAGGGCTCGGTTTAGGGTACGGGTTAGGATTAGGGTACGCGTTAGGGTTAGGTTAGGGGTTAGGGTTAGGGTATGCGTTAGGGTGACGGTAGTTATTAAACCTATCCCACTCTCTAGATACCCCTTAGCACGTAAAGGAATATTATTTGGGGGTCCAGCCATGGAGAAGAGTTTAGACACTAGGAGAAGATAAGGAACACACCCATTATCAAGAAATCACATTAGGATTCTCTTTTTAACCTGTTCCTTAAAACACTAGTGCTTAGGAAATCTATTGGAGGCAGAAGCAGTCAAGGGTAGCTTAGGGTTAGGGTTAGGGTTAGGGTGAGGGTTAGGGTACGGCTTAGGGTACGGGTTCGGGGAGGGGTTCGGGTAGGGCGTAGGTTATGGGTTAGGGTTAGGATTAGGACTAGTGTTAGGGTTAGGGCTCGGTTTAGGGTACGGGTTAGGATTAGGGTACGCGTTAGGGTTAGGGTAGGGGTTAGGGTTAGGGTATGCGTTAGGGTGAGGGTAGTTATTAAACCTATCCCACTCTCTAGATACCCCTTAGCACGTAAAGGAATATTATTTGGGGGTGCAGCCATGGAGAAGAGTTTAGACACTCGGAGAAGATAAGGAACACACCCATTATCACGAAATCACATTAGGATTCTCTTTTTAACCTGTTCCTTAAAACACTAGTGCGTAGGAAATCTATTGGAGGCAGAAGCAGTCAAGGGTAGCTTAGGGTTAGTGTTAGGGTTAGATTGAGGGTTAGGGTACGGCTTAGGGTACGGGTTCGGGGAGGGGTTCGGGTAGGGCGTAGGGTATGGGTTAGGGTTAGGGTTAGGGTTAGTGTTAGGGTTAGGGCTCGGTTTAGGGTACGGGTTAGGATTAGGGTACGCGTTAGGGTTAGGGTAGGGGTTAGGGTTAGGTTACGCATTAGGGTGAGGGTAGTTATTAAACCTATCCCACTCTCTAGATACCCCTTAGCACGTAAAGGAATATTATTTGGGGATCCAGCCATGGAGAAGAGGTTAGACACTAGGAGAAGATAAGGAACACACCCATTATCACGAAATCACATTAGTATTCTCTTTTTAACATGTTCCTTAAAACACTAGTGCTTAGGAAATCTATTGGAGGCAGAAGCAGTCAAGGGTAGCTTAGGGTTAGGGTTAGGGTTAGGGTGAGTGTTAGGGTATGGCTTAGGGTACGGGTTCGGGGAGGGGTTCGGGTAGGGCGTAGGGTATGGGTTAGGGTTAGGGTTAGGGTTAGTGTTAGGGTTAGGGCTCAGTATAGGGTACGAAGTAGGATTAGGGTACGCGTTAGTGTTAGGGTAGGGGTTAGGGTAAGGGTAACGCGATAAGGTGAGGTTAGTTATTAAACCTATCCCACTCTCTAGATAACCCTTAGCACGTAAAGGAATATTATTTGGGGGTCCAGCCATGGAGAAGAGTTTAGACACGAGGAGAAGATAAGGAAACACACCCATTATCAAGAAATCACATTAGGATTCTCTTTTTAACCTGTTTCCTTAAAACACTAGTGCTTAGGAAAATCTATTGGAGGCAGAAAGCCGTCAAGGGTAGCTTAGGGTTAGGGGTCAGGGTGAGGGTGAGGGGGTAGGGTACGGCTTAGGGTACGGGTTTCAGGGAGGGGTTCGGGGTAGGGGCGTAGGGTATGGGTTAGGGTTTAGGGTTAGGGTTAGTGGTAGGGTTAGGGCTCGGTTTTAGGGTACGGGTTAGGATTAGGGTACGCGTTAGGGTTAGGGTAGGGGTTAGGGGTTAGGGTACGCGTTAGGGTGAGCGTAGTTATTAAACCTATCCCACTTTTTAGATTACCCCTTAGCACGTAAAGGAATATTATTTGGGGGTCCAAGCCATTGAGAAGAGTTTTAGACACTAGGAGAAGATAAGGAACACACCCATTATCAAGAAAATCACATTAGGATTTCTCTTTTTTAAACCTGTTTCCTTAAAAACACTAGTGCTTAGGAAATCTATTGGAGGCAGAAGCAGTCAAGGGTAGCTTAGGGTTAGGGTTTAGGGTTTGGGTGAGGGTTTAGGGTACGGCTTAGGGTACGGGTTTCGGGGAGGGGTTTCGGGTAGGGCGTAGGGTATGGGTTAGGGTTAGGGTTAGGGTTAGTGTTAGGGTTAGGGCTCGGTTTTAGGGTACGGGTTAGGATTAGGGTACGCGTTAGGGTGAGGTTAGGGGTTAGGGTTAGGGTATGCGTTAGGGTGACGTAGATACCCCTTAGCACGTAAAGGAATATTATTTGGGGGTCCAGCCATGGAGAAGAGTTTAGACACTAGGAGAAGATAAGGAACACACCCATTATCAAGAAATCACATTAGGATTCTCTTTTTAACCTGTTCCTTAAAACACTAGTGCTTAGGAAATCTATTGGAGGCAGAAGCAGTCAAGGGTAGCTTAGGGTTAGGGTTAGGGTTAGGGTGAGGGTTAGGGTACGGCTTAGGGTACGGGTTCGGGGAGGGGTTCGGGTAGGGCGTAGGTTATGGGTTAGGGTTAGGGTCAGGGTTAGTGTTAGGGTTAGGGCTCGGTTTAGGGTACGGGTTAGGATTAGGGTACGCGTTAGGGTTAGGTTAGGGGTTAGGGTTAGGGTATGCGTTAGGGTGACGGTAGTTATTAAACCTATCCCACTCTCTAGATACCCCTTAGCACGTAAAGGAATATTATTTGGGGGTCCAGCCATGGAGAAGAGTTTAGACACTAGGAGAAGATAAGGAACACACCCATTATCAAGAAATCACATTAGGATTCTCTTTTTAACCTGTTCCTTAAAACACTAGTGCTTAGGAAATCTATTGGAGGCAGAAGCAGTCAAGGGTAGCTTAGGGTTAGGGTGAGGGTTAGGGTACGGCTTAGGGTACGGGTTCGGGGAGGGGTTCGGGTAGGGCGTAGGGTATGGGTTAGGGCTAGGGTTAGGACTAGTGTTAGGGTTAGGGCTCGGTTTAGGGTACGGGTTAGGATTAGGGTACGCGTTAGGGTTAGGTATGGGTTAGGGTTAGGGTTAGGGTTAGTGTTAGGATTTGCGCTCGGTTTAGGGTACGGGTTAGGATTAGTGTACGCGTTAGGGTTAGGGTAGGGGTTAGGGTTAGGGTATGCGTTAGGTTGACGGTAGTTATTAAACCTATCCCACTCTCTAGATATCCCTTAGCACGTAAAGGAATATTTTTCGGGGTTCCAGCCATGGAGAAGAGGTTAGACACTAGGAGAAGATAAGGAACACACCCATTATCAAAAAATCACATTAGGATTCTCTTTTTAACCTGTTCCTTAAAACACTAGTGCTTAGGAAATCTAATGGAGGCAGAAGCAGTCAAGGGTAGCTTAGGGTTAGGGTTAGGGTTAGGGTGAGGGTTAGGGTACGGCTTAGGGTACGGGTTCGGGGAGGGGTTCGGGTAGGGCGTAGGGTATGGGTTAGGGTTAGGGTTAGGGTTAGTGTTAGGGTTAGGGCTCGGTTGAGGGTACGCGTTAGGATTAGGGTACGCGTTAGGGTTAGGGTAGGGGTTAGGGTTAGGGTACGCGTTAGGGTGAGGGTAGTTATTAAACCTATCCCACTCTCTAGATACCCCTTAGCACGTAAAGGAATATTATTTGGGGGTCCAGCCATGGAGAAGAGTTTAGACACTAGGAGAAGATAAGGAACACACCCATTATCAAGAAATCACATTAGGATTCTCTTTTTAACCTGTTCCTTAAAACACTAGTGCTTCGGAAATCTATTGCAGGCAGAAGCAGTCAAGGGTAGCTTAGGGTTAGGGTTAGGGTTAGGGTGAGGGTTAGGGTACAGCTTAGTGTACGGGTTCGGGGAGGGGTTCGGGTAGGGCGTAGGGTATGGGTTAGGGTTAGAGTTAGGGTTAGTGTTAGGGTTTGGGCTCGGTTTAGGGTACGGGTTAGGATTAGGGTACGCGTTAGTGTTAGGGTAGGGGTTAGGGTAAGGGTACGCGATAGGGTGAGGTTAGTTATTAAACCTATCCCACTCTCTAGATACCCTTTAGCACGTACAGGAATATTATTTGGTGGTCCAGCCATGGAGAAGAGTTTAGACACTAGGAGAAGATAAGGAACACACCCATTATCAAGAAATCACATTAGGATTCTCTTTTTAACCTGTTCCTTAAAACACTAGTGCTTAGGAAATCTATTGGAGGCAGAAGCAGTCAAGGGTAGCTTAGGGTTAGGGTTAGGTTTAGGGTGAGGGTTAGGGTACGGCTTAGGGTACGGGTTCGGGGAGGGGTTCGGGTAGGGTGTAGGGTATGGGTTAGGGTTAGGGTTAGGACTAGTGTTAGGGTTAGGGCTCGGTTTAGGGTACGGGTTAGGATTAGGGTACGCGTTAGGGTTAGGGTAGGGGTTAGGGTTAGGGTATGCGTTAGGGTGACGGTAGTTATTAAACCTATCCCACTCTCTAGATACCCCTTAGCACGTAAAGGAATATTATTTGGGGGTCCAGACATGGAGAAGAGGTTAGACACTAGGAGAAGATAAGGAACACACCCATTATCAAGAAATCACATTAGGATTCTCTTTTTAACCTGTTCCTTAAAACACTAGTGCTTAGGAAATCTATTGGAGGCAGAAGCAGTCAAGGGTAGCTTAGCGTTAGGGTTAGGGTTAGGGTGAGGGTTAGGGTACGGCTTAGGGTACGGGTTCGGGGAGGGGTTCGGGTAGGGGGTAGGGTATGGGTTAGGGTTAGGGTTAGGACTAGTGTTAGGGTTAGGGCTCGGTTTAGGGTACTGGTTAGGATTAGCGTACGCGTTAGGGTTAGGGTAGGGGTTAGGGTTAGGGTATGCGTTAGGGTGACGGTAGTTATTAAACCTATCCCACTCTCTAGATACCCCTTAGCACGTAAAGGAATATTATTTGGGGGTCCAGACATGGAGAAGAGGTTAGACACTAGGAGAAGATAAGGAACACACCCATTATCAAGAAATCACATTAGGATTCTCTTTTTAACCTGTTCCTTAAAACACTAGTGCTTAGGAAATCTATTGGAGGCAGAAGCAATCAAGGGTAGCTTAGGGTTAGGGTTAGGGTTAGGGTGAGGGTTAGGGTACGGCTTAGGGTATGGGTTCGGGGAGGGGTTCGGGTAGGGCGTAGGGTATGGGTTAGTGTTAGGGTTAGGGTTAGTGTTAGGGTTAGGGCTCGGTTGAGGGTACGGGTTAGGATTAGGGTACGCGTTAGGGTTAGGTATGGGTTAGGGTTAGGGTTAGGGTTAGTGTTAGGGTTTGGGCTCGGTTTAGGGTACGGGTTAGGATTAGGGTACGCGTTAGTGTTAGGGTAGGGGTTAGGGTAAGGGTACGCGATAGGGTGAGGTTAGTTATTAAACCTATCCCACTCTCTAGATACCCCTTAGCACGTAAAGGAATATTATTTGGGGATCCAGCCATGGAGAAGAGGTTAGACACTAGGAGAAGATAAGGAACACACCCATTATCACGAAATCACATTAGTATTCTCTTTTTAACATGTTCCTTAAAACACTAGTGCTTAGGAAATCTATTGGAGGCAGAAGCAGTCAAGGGTAGCTTAGGGTTAGGGTTAGGGTTAGGGTGAGTGTTAGGGTTAGGGCTCAGTATAGGGTACGGGGTAGGATTAGGGTACGCGTTAGTGTTAGGGTAGGGGTTAGGGTAAGGGTACGCGATAAGGTGAGGTTAGTTATTAAACCTATCCCACTCTCTAGATAACCCTTAGCACGTAAAGGAATATTATTTGGGGGTCCAGCCATGGAGAAGAGTTTAGACACGAGGAGAAGATAAGGAACACACCCATTATCAAGAAATCACATTAGGATTCTCTTTTTAACCTGTTCCTTAAAACACTAGTGCTTAGGAAATCTATTGGAGGCAGAAGCCGTCAAGGGTAGCTTAGGGTTAGGGTCAGGGTGAGGGTGAGGGGTAGGGTACGGCTTAGGGTACGGGTTCAGGGAGGGGTTCGGGTAGGGCGTAGGGTATGCGTTAGGGTTAGGGTTAGGGTTAGTGTTAGGGTTAGGGCTCGGTTTAGGGTACGGGTTAGGATTAGGGTACGCGTTAGGGTTAGGGTAGGGGTTAGGGTTAGGGTACGCGTTAGGGTGAGCGTAGTTATTAAACCTATCCCACTTTTTAGATACCCCTTAGCACGTAAAGGAATATTATTTGGGGGTCCAGCCATTGAGAAGAGTTTAGACACTAGGAGAAGATAAGGAACACACCCATTATCAAGAAATCACATTAGGATTCTCTTTTTAACCTGTTCCTTAAAACACTAGTGCTTAGGAAATCTATTGGAGGCAGAAGCAGTCAAGGGTAGCTTAGGGTTAGGGTTAGGGTTTGGGTGAGGGTTAGGGTACGGCTTAGGGTACGGGTTCGGGGAGGGGTTCGGGTAGGGCGTAGGGTATGGGTTAGGGTTAGGGTTAGGGTTAGTGTTAGGGTTGGGCTCGGTTTAGGGTACGGGTTAGGATTAGGGTACGCGTTATTGTGAGGTTAGGGGTTAGGGTTAGGGTATGCGTTAGGGTGACGGTAGTTATTAAACCTATCCCACTCTCTAGATACCCCTTAGCACGTAAAGGAATATTATTTGGGGGTCCAGCCATGGAGAAGAGTTTAGACACTAGGAGAAGATAAGGAACACACCCATTATCAAGAAATCACATTAGGATTCTCTTTTTAACCTGTTCCTTAAAACACTAGTGCTTAGGAAATCTATTGGAGGCAGAAGCAGTCAAGGGTAGCTTAGGGTTAGGGTTAGGGTTAGGGTGAGGGTTAGGGTACGGCTTAGGGTACGGGTTCGGGGAGGGGTTTGGGTAGGGCGTAGGTTATGGGTTAGGGTTAGGATTAGGACTAGTGTTAGGGTTAGGGCTCGGTTTAGGGTACGGGTTAGGATTAGGGTACGCGTTAGGGTTAGGTATGGGTTAGGGTTAGGGTTAGGGTTAGTGTTAGGGTTTGGGCTCGGTTTAGGGTACGGGTTAGGATTAGGGTACGCGTTAGTGTTAGGGTAGGGGTTAGGGTAAGGGTACGCGATAGGGTGAGGTTAGTTATTAAACCTATCCCACTCTCTAGATACCCCTTAGCACGTAAAGGAATATTATTTGGGGATCCAGCCATGGAGAAGAGGTTAGACACTAGGAGAAGATAAGGAACACACCCATTATCACGAAATCACATTAGTATTCTCTTTTTAACATGTTCCTTAAAACACTAGTGCTTAGGAAATCTATTGGAGGCAGAAGCAGTCAAGGGTAGCTTAGGGTTAGGGTTAGGGTTAGGGTGAGTGTTAGGGTATGGCTTAGGGTACGGGTTCGGGGAGGGGTTCGGGTAGGGCGTAGGGTATGGGTTAGGGTTAGGGTTAGGGTTAGTGTTAGGGTTAGGGCTCAGTATAGGCTACGGGGTAGGATTAGGGTACGCGTTAGTGTTAGGGTAGGGGTTAGGGTAAGGGTACGCGATAAGGTGAGGTTAGTTATTAAACCTATCCCACTCTCTAGATAACCCTTAGCACGTGAAGGAATATTATTTGGGGGTCCAGCCATGGAGAAGAGTTTAGACACGAGGAGAAGATAAGGAACACACCCATTATCAAGAAATCACATTAGGATTCTCTTTTTAACCTGTTCCTTAAAACACTAGTGCTTAGGAAATCTATTGGAGGCAGAAGCCGTCAAGGGTAGCTTAGGGTTAGGGTCAGGGTGAGGGTGAGGGGTAGGGTACGGCTTAGGGTACGGGTTCAGGGAGGGGTTCGGGTAGGGCGTAGGGTATGGGTTAGGGTTAGGGTTAGGGTTAGTGTTAGGGTTAGGGCTCGGTTTAGGGTACGGGTTAGGATTAGGGTACGCGTTAGGGTTAGGGTAGGGGTTAGGGATAGGGTACGCGTTAGGGTGAGCGTAGTTATTAAACCTATCCCACTTTTTACATACCCCTTAGCACGTAAAGGAATATTATTTGGGGGTCCAGCCATTGAGAAGAGTTTAGACACTAGGAGAAGATAAGGAACACACCCATTATCAAGAAATCACATTAGGATTCTCTTTTTAACCTGTTCCTTAAAACACTAGTGCTTCGGAAATCTATTGGAGGCAGAAGCAGTCAAGGGTAGCTTAGGGTTAGGGTTAGGGTTTGGGTGAGGGTTAGGGTACGGCTTAGGGTACGGGTTCGGGGAGGGGTTCGGGTAGGGCGTAGGGTATGGGTTAGGGTTAGGGTTAGGGTTAGTGTTAGGGTTAGGGCTCGGTTTAGGGTACGGGTTAGGATTAGGGTACGCGTTAGTGTGAGGTTAGGGGTTAGGGTTAGGGTATGCGTTAGGGTGACGGTAGTTATTAAACCTATCCCACTCTCTAGATACCCCTTAGCACGTAAAGGAATATTATTTGGGGGTCCAGCCATGGAGAAGAGTTTAGACACTAGGAGAAGATAAGGAACACACCCATTATCAAGAAATCACATTAGGATTCTCTTTTTAACCTGTTCCTTAAAACACTAGTGCTTAGGAAATCTATTGGAGGCAGAAGCAGTCAAGGGTAGCTTAGGGTTAGGGTTAGGGTTAGGGTGAGGGTTAGGGTACGGCTTAGGGTACGGGTTCGGGGAGGGGTTCGGGTAGGGCGTAGGTTATGGGTTAGGGATAGGGTTAGGGTTAGGGTTAGGGTTAGGGCTCGGTTTAGGGTACGGGTTAGGATTAGGGTACGCGTTAGGGTTGGGTTAGGGGTTAGGGTTAGGGTATGCGTTAGGGTGACGGTAGTTATTAAACCTATCCCACTCTCTAGATACCCCTTAGCACGTAAAGGAATATTATTTGGGGGTGCAGCCATGGAGAAGAGTTTAGACACTAGGAGAAGATGAGGAACACACCCATTATCAAGAAATCACATTAGGATTCTCTTTTTAACCTGTTCCTTAAAACACTAGTGCTTAGGAAATCTATTGGAGGCAGAAGCAGTCAAGGGTAGCTTAGGGTTAGGGTTAGGGTTAGGGTGAGGGTTAGGGTACGGCTTAGGGTACGGGTTCGGGGAGGGGTTCGGGTAGGGCGTAGGTTATGGGTTAGGGTTAGGATTAGGACTAGTGTTAGGGTTAGGGCTCGGTTTAGGGTACGGGTTAGGATTAGGGTACGCGTTAGGGTTAGGTTAGGGGTTAGGGTTAGGGTACGCGTTAGGGTGAGGGTAGTTATTAAACCTATCCCACTCTCTAGATACCCCTTAGCACGTAAAGGAATATTATTTGGGGGTGCAGCCATGGAGAAGAGTATAGACACTCGGAGAAGATAAGGAACACACCCATTATCACGAAATCACATTAGGATTCTCTTTTTAACCTGTTCCTTAAAACACTAGTGCTTAGGAAATCTATTGGAGGCAGAAGCAGTCAAGGGTACCTTAGGGTTAGGGTTAGGGTTAGATTGAGGGTTAGGGTACGGCTTAGGGTACGGGTTCGGGGAGGGGTTCGGGTAGGGCGTAGGGTATGGGTTAGGGTTAGGGTTAGGGCTAGTGTTAGGGTTAGGGCTCGGTTTAGGGTACGGGTTAGGATTAGGGTACGCGTTAGGGTTAGGGTAGGGGTTAGGGTTAGGGTATGCGTTAGGGTGAGGGTAGTTATTAAACCTATCCCACTCTCTAGATACCCCTTAGCACGTAAAGGAATATTATTTGGGTGTCCAGGCATGGAGAAGAGTTTAGACACTAGGAGAAGATAAGGAACACACCCATTATCACGAAATCACATTAGGATTCTCTTTTTAACCTGTTCCTTAAAACACTAGTGCTTAGGAAATCTATTGGAGGCAGAAGCAGTCAAGGGTAGCTTAGTGTTAGGGTTAGTGTTAGGGTGAGGGTTAGGGTACGGCTTAGGGTACGGGTTCGGGGAGGGGTTCGGGTAGGGCGTAGGGTATGGGTTAGGGCTAGGGTTAGGACTAGTGTTAGGGTTAGGGCTCGGTTGAGGGTACGGGTTAGGATTAGGGTACGCGTTAGGGTTAGGGTAGGGGTTAGGGTTAGGGTACGCGTTAGGGTGAGGGTACTTATTAAACCTATCCCACTCTCTAGATACCCCTTAGCACGTAAAGGAATATTATTTGGGGGTCCAGCCATGGAGAAGAGTTTAGACACGAGGAGAAGATAAGGAACACACCCATTATCAAGAAATCACATTAGGATTCTCTTTTTAACCTGTTCCTTAAAACACTAGTGCTTCGGAAATCTATTGCAGGCAGAAGCAGTCAAGGGTAGCTTAGGGTTAGGGTTAGGGTTAGGGTGAGGGTTAGGGTACAGCTTAGTGTACGGGTTCGGGGAGGGGTTCGGGTAGGGCGTAGGGTATGGGTTAGGGTTAGAGTTAGGGTTAGTGTTACGGTTTGGGCTCGGTTTAGGGTACGGGTTAGGATTAGGGTACGCGTTAGTGTTAGGGTAGGGGTTAGGGTAAGGGTACGCGATAGGGTGAGGTTAGTTATTAAACCTATCCCACTCTCTAGATACCCTTTAGCACGTAAAGGAATATTATTTGGTGGTCCAGCCATGGAGAAGAGTTTAGACACTAGGAGAAGATAAGGAACACACCCATTATCAAGAAATCACATTAGGATTCTCTTTTTAACCTGTTCCTTAAAACACTAGTGCTTAGGAAATCTATTGGAGGCAGAAGCAGTCAAGGGTAGCTTAGGGTTAGGGTTAGGGTTAGGGTGAGGGTTAGGGTACGGCTTAGGGTACGGGTTCGGGGAGGGGTTCGGGTAGGGTGTAGGGTATGGGTTAGGGTTAGGGTTAGGACTAGTGTTAGGGTTAGGGCTCGGTTTAGGGTACGGGTTAGGATTAGGGTACGCGTTAGGGTTAGGGTAGGGGTTAGGGTTAGGGTATGCGTTAGGGTGACGGTAGTTATTAAACCTATCCCACTTTCTAGATACCCCTTAGCACGTAAAGGAATATTATCTGGGGGTCCAGACATGGAGAAGAGGTTAGACACTAGGAGAAGATAAGGAACACACCCATTATCAAGAAATCACATTAGGATTCTCTTTTTAACCTGTTCCTTAAAACACTAGTGCTTAGGAAATCTATTGGAGGCAGAAGCAATCAAGGGTAGCTTAGGGTTAGGGTTAGGGTTAGGGTGAGGGTTAGGGTACGGCTTAGGGTACGGGTTCGGGGAGGGGTTCGGGTAGGGCATAGGGTATGGGTTAGGGTTAGGGTTAGGGTTAGTGTTAGGGTTAGGGCTCGGTTGAGGGTACGGGTTAGGATTAGGGTACGCGTTAGGGTTAGGTATGGGTTAGGGTTAGGGTTAGGGTTAGTGTTAGGGTTTGGGCTCGGTTTAGGGTATGGGTTAGGATTAGGGTACGCGTTAGTGTTAGGGTAGGGGTTAGGGTAAGGGTACGCGATAGGGTGAGGTTAGTTATTAAACCTATCCCACTCTCTAGATACCCCTTAGCACGTAAAGGAATATTATTTGGTGGTCCAGCCATGGAGAAGAGTTTAGACACTAGGAGAAGATAAGGAACACACCCATTATCAAGAAATCACATTAGGATTCTCTTTTTAACCTGTTCCTTAAAACACTAGTTCTTCGGAAATCTAATGGAGGCAGAAGCAGTCAAGGGTAGCTTAGGGTTAGGGTTAGGGTTAGGGTGAGGGTTAGGGTACGGCTTAGGGTACGGGTTCGGGGAGGGGTTTGGGTAGGGCGTAGGGTATGGGTTAGGGTTAGGGTTTGGGCTAGTGTTAGGGTTAGGGCTTGGTTTAGGGTACGGGTTAGGATTAGGGTACGCGTTAGGGTTAGGGTAGGGGTTAGGGTTAGGGTATGCGTTAGGGTGAGGGTAGTTATTAAACCTATCCCACTCTCTAGATACCCCTTAGCACGTAAAGGAATATTATTTGGGGGTGCAGCCATGGAGAAGAGTTTAGACACTAGGAGAAGATAAGGAACACACCCATTATCAAGAAATCACATTAGGATTCTCTTTTTAACCTGTTCCTTAAAACACTAGTGCTTAGGAAATCTATTGGAGGCAGAAGCAGTCAAGGGTAGCTTAGTGTTAGGGTTAGGGTTAGGGTGAGGGTTAGGGTACGGCTTAGGGTACGGGTTCGGGGAGGGGTTCGGGTAGGGCGTAGGGTATGGGTTAGGGTTAGGGTTAGGACTAGTGTTAGGGTTAGGGCTCGGTTTAGGGTACGGGTTAGGATTAGGGTACGCGTTAGGGTTAGGGTAGGGGTTAGGGTTAGGGTATGCGTTAGGGTGAGGGTAGTTATTAAACCTATCCCACTCTCTAGATACCCCTTAGCACGTAAAGGAATATTTTTTGGGCTCCAGCCATGGAGAAGAGTTTAGACACTAGGAGAAGATAAGGAACACACCCATTATCACGAAATCACATTAGGATTCTCTTTTTAACCTGTTCCTTAAAACACTAGTGCTTAGGAAATCTATTGGAGGCAGAAGCAATCAAGGGTAGCTTAGGGTTAGGGTTAGGGTTAGGGTGAGGGTTAGGGTACGGCTTAGGGTACGGGATCGGGGAGGGGTTCGTGTAGGGCGTAGGGTATGGTTTAGGGTTAGGGTTAGGGTTAGTGTTAGGGTTAGGGCTCGGTTGAGGGTACGGGTTAGGATTAGGGTACGCGTTAGGTTTAGGGTAGGGGTTAGGGTTAGGGTACGCTTTAGGGTGAGGGTAGTTATTAAACCTATCCCACTCTCTAGATACCCCTTAGCACGTAAAGGAATATTATTTGGGGGTCCAGCCATGGAGAAGAGTTTAGATACTAGGAGAAGATAAGGAACACACCCATTATCAAGAAATCACAATATGATTCTCTTTTTAAACTGTTCCTTAAAACACTAGTGCTTAGGAAATCTATTGCAGGCAGAAGCAGTCAAGGGTAGCTTAGGGTTAGGGTTAGGGTTAGGGTGAGGGTTAGGGTACGGCTTAGGGTACGGGTTCGGGGAGGGGTTCGGGTAGGGCGTAGGGTATGGGTTAGTGTTAGGGTTAGGGTTAGTGTTAGGGTTAGGGCTCGGTTGAGGGTACGGGTTAGGATTAGGGAACGCGTTAGGGTTAGGGTAGGGGTTACGGTTAGGGTACGCGTTAGGGTGAGGGTAGTTATTAAACCTATCCCACTCTCTAGATACCCCTTAGCATGTAAAGGAATATTATTTGGGGTTCCAGCCATGGAGAAGAGTTTAGACACTAGGAGAAGATAAGGAACACACCCATTATCAAGAAATCACATTAGGATTCTCTTTTTAAACTGTTCCTTAAAACACTAGTGCTTAGGAAATCTATTGGAGGCAGAAGCAGTCAAGGGTAGCTTAGGGGTAGGGTTAGGGTTAGGGTGAGGGTTAGGGTACGGCTTAGGGTACGGGTTCGGGGAGGGGTTCGGGTTGGGCGTAGGGTATGGGTTACGGTTAGGGTTAGGGTTAGTGTTAGGGTTAGGGCTCGGTTTAGGGTACGGGTTAGGATTAGGGTACGCGTTCGTGTTAGGGTAGGGGTTAGGGTAAGGGTACGCGATAGGGTGAGGTTAGTTATTAAACCTATCCCACTCTCTAGATACCCCTTAGCACGTAAAGGAATATTATTTGGGGGTCCAGGCATGGAGAAGAGTTTAGACACTAGGAGAAGATAAGGAACACACCCATTATCAAGAAATCACATTAGGATTCTCTTTTTAAACTGTTCCTTAAAACACTAGTGCTTAGGAAATCTATTGGAGGCAAAAGCAGTCAAGGGTAGCTTAGTGTTAGGGTTAGGGTTAGGGTGAGGGTTAGGGTACGGCTTAGGGTACGGGTTCGGGGAGGGTTTCGGGTAGGGCGTAGGGTATGGGTTAGGGTTAGGGTTAGGACTAGTGTTAGGGTTAGGGCTCGGTTTAGGGTACGGGTTAGGATTAGGGTACGCGTTAGGGTTAGGTATGGGTTAGGGTTAGGGTTAGGGTTAGTGTTAGGGTTTGGGCTCGGTTTAGGGTACGGGTTAGGAATAGGGTACGCGTTAGTGTTAGGGTAGGGGTTAGGGTAAGGGTACGCGATAGGGTGAGGTTAGTTATTAAACCTATCCCACTCTCTAGATACCCCTTAGCACGTAAAGGAATATTATTTGGTGGTCCAGCCATGGAGAAGAGTTTAGACACTAGGAGAAGATAAGGAACACACCCATTATCAAGAAATCACATTAGGATTCTCTTTTTAACCTGTTCCTTAAAACACTAGTGCTTCGGAAATCTATTGCAGGCAGAAGCAGTCAAGGGTAGCTTAGGGTTAGGGTTAGGGTTAGGGTGAGGGTTAGGGTACAGCTTAGTGTACGGGTTCGGGGAGGGGTACGGGTGGGGCGTAGGGTATGGGTTAGTGTTAGGGTTAGGGTTAGTGTTAGGGTTTGGGCTCGGTTTAGGGTACGGGTTAGGATTAGGGTATGCGTTAGTGTTAGGGTAGGGGTTAGGGTAAGGGTACGCGATAGGGTGAGGTTAGTTATTAAACCTATCCCACTCTCTAGATACCCCTTAGCACGTAAAGGAATATTATTTGGTGGTCCAGCCATGGAGAAGAGTTTAGACACTAGGAGAAGATAAGGAACACACCCATTATCAAGAAATCACATTAGGATTCACTTTTTAACCTGTTCCTTAAAACACTAGTGCTTAGGAAATCTATTGGAGGCAGAAGCAGTCAAGGGTAGCTTAGGGTTAGGGTTAGGGTTAGGGTGAGGGTTAGGGCACGGCTTAGGGTACGGGTTCGGGGAGGGGTTCGGGTAGGGTGTAGGGTATGGGTTAGGGTTAGGGTTAGGACTAGTGTTAGGGTTAGGGCTCGGTTTAGGGTACGGGTTAGGATTAGGGTACGCGTTAGGGTTAGGGTAGGGGTTAGGGTTAGGGTATGCGTTAGGGTGACGGTAGTTATTAAACCTATCCCACTCTCTAGATATCCCTTAGCACGTAAAGGAATATTATTTGGGGGTCCAGCCATGGAGAAGAGGTTAGACAATAGGAGAAGATAAGGAACACACCCATTATCAAGAAATCACATTAGGATTCTCTTTTTAACCTGTTCCTTAAAACACTAGTGCTTAGGAAATCTAATGGAGGCAGAAGCAATCAAGGGTAGCTTAGGGTTAGGGTTAGGGTTAGTGTGAGGGTTAGGGTACGGCTTAGGGTACGGGTTCGGGGAGGGGTTCGGGTAGGGCGTAGGGTATGGGTTAGGGTTAGGGTTAGGGTTAGTGTTAGGGTTAGGGCTCGGTTGAGGGTACGGGTTAGGATTAGGTTACGCGTTAGGGTTAGGGTAGGGGTTAGGGTTAGGGTATGCGTTAGGGTGACGGTAGTTATTAAACCTATCCCACTCTCTAGACACCCCTTAGCACGTAAAGGAATATTATTTGGGGGTCCAGCCATGGAGAAGAGTTTAGACACTAGGAGAAGATAAGGAACACACCCATTATCAAGAAATCACATTAGGATTCTCTTTTTAACCTGTTCCTTAAAACACTAGTGCTTAGGAAATCTATTGGAGGCAAAAGCAATCAAGGGTAGCTTAGGGTTAGGGTTAGGGTTAGGGTGAGGGTTAGGGTACGGCTTAGGGTACGGGTTCGGGGAGGGGTTCGGGTAGGGCGTAGGGTATGGGTTAGGGTTAGGGTTAGGGTTAGTGTTAGGGTTAGGGCTCGGTTGAGGTACAGGTTAGGATTAGGGTACGCGTTAGGGTTAGGGTAGGGGTTAGGGTTAGGGTACGCGTTAGGGTGAGGGTAGTTATTAAACCTACCCCACTCTCTAGATACCCCTTAGCACGTAAAGGAATATTATTTGGGGGTCCAGCCATGGAGAAGAGTTTAGACACTAGGAGAAGATAAGGAACACACCCATTATCACGAAATCACATTAGGATTCTCTTTTTAACCTGTTCCTTAAAACACTAGTGCTTAGGAAATCTATTGGAGGCAGAAGCAGTCAAGGGTAGCTTAGTGTTAGGGTTAGGGTTAGGGTGAGTGTTAGGGTACGGCTTAGGGTACGGGTTCAGGGAGGGGTTCGGGTAGGGCGTAGGGTATGGGTTAGGGTTAGGGTTAGGACTAGTGTTAGGGTTAGGGCTCGGTTTAGGGTACGGGTTAGGATTAGGGTACGCGTTAGGGTTAGGTATGGGTTAGGGTTAGGGTTAGGGTTAGTGTTAGGGTTTGGGCTCGGTTTAGGGTACGGGTTAGGATTAGGGTACGCGTTAGTGTTAGGGTAGGGGTTAGGGTAAGGGTACGCGATAGGGTGAGGTTAGTTATTAAACCTATCCCACTCTCTAGATACCCCTTAGCACGTAAAGGAATATTATTTGGTGGTCCAGCCATGGAGAAGAGTTTAGACACTAGGAGAAGATAAGGAACACACCCATTATCAAGAAATCACATTAGGATTCTCTTTTTAACCTGTTCCTTAAAACACTAGTGCTTAGGAAATCTATTGGAGGCAGAAGCAGTCAAGGGTAGCTTAGGGTTAGGGTTAGGGTTAGGGTGAGGGTTAGGGTACGGCTTAGGGTACAGGTTCGGGGAGGGGTTCGGGTAGGGTGTAGGGTATGGGTTAGGGTTAGGGTTAGGACTAGTGTTAGGGTTAGGGCTCGGTTTAGGGTACGGGTTAGGATTAGGGTACGCGTTAGGGTTAGGGTAGGGGTTAGGGTTAGGGTATGCGTTAGGGTGACGGTAGTTATTAAACCTATCCCACTCTCTAGATACCCCTTAGCACGTAAAGGAATATTATTTGGGGGTCCAGCCATGGAGAAGAGTTTAGACACTAGGAGAAGATAAGGAACACACCCATTATCAAGAAATCACATTAGGATTCTCTTTTTAACCTGTTCCTTAAAACACTAGTGCTTAGGAAATCTATTGGAGGCAGAAGCAGTCAAGGGTAGCTTAGGGTTAGGGTTAGGGTTAGGGTGAGGGTTAGGGTACGGCTTAGTGTACGGGTTCGGGGAGGGGTTCGGGTTGGGCGTAGGGTATGGGTTAGGGTTAGGGTTAGGGTTAGTGTTAGGGTTAGGGCTCGGTTTAGGGTACGGGTTAGGATTAGGGTACGCGTTCGTGTTAGGGTAGGGGTTAGGGTAAGGGTACGCGATAGGGTGAGGTTAGTTATTAAACCTATCCCACTCTCTAGATACCCCTTAGCACGTAAAGGAATATTATTTGGGGGTCCAGGCATGGAGAAGAGTTTAGACACTAGGAGAAGATAAGGAACACACCCATTATCAAGAAATCACATTAAGATTCTCTTTTTAAACTGTTCCTTAAAACACTAGTGCTTAGGAAATCTATTGGAGGCAAAAGCAGTCAAGGGTAGCTTAGGGTTAGGGTTAGGGTTACGGTGAGGGATAGGGTACGGCTTAGGGTACGGGTTCGGGGAGGGGTTCGGGTAGGGCTTAGGGTATGGGTTAGGGTTAGGGTTAGGGCTAGTGTTAGGGTTAGGGCTCGGTTTAGGGTACGGGTTAGGATTAGGGTACGCGTTAGGGTTAGGGTAGGGGTTAGGGTTAGGGTATGCTTTAGGGTGAGGTTAGTTATTAAACCTATCCCACTCTCTAGATACCCCTTAGCACGTAACGGAATATTATTTGGGTGTCCAGGCATGGAGAAGCGTTTAGACACTAGGAGAAGATAAGGAACACACCCATTATCACGAAATCACTTTAGGATTCTCTTTTTAACCTGTTCCTTAAAACACTATTGCTTAGGAAATCTATTGGAGCCAGAAGCAGTCAAGGGTAGCTTAGTGTTAGGGTTAGGGTTAGGGTGAGGGTTAGGGTACGGCTTAGGGTACGGTTTCGGGGAGGGTTTCGGGTAGGGCGTAGGGTATGGGTTAGGGTTAGGGTTAGGACTAGTGTTAGGGTTAGGGCTCGGTTTAGGGTACGGGTTAGGATTAGGGTACGCGTTAGGGTTAGGTATGGGTTAGGGTTAGGGTTAGGGTTAGTGTTAGGGTTTGGGCTCGGTTTAGGGTACGGGTTAGGATTAGGGTACGCGTTTGTGTTAGGGTAGGGGTTAGGGTAAGGGTACGCGATAGGGTGAGGTTAGTTATTAAACCTATCCCACTCTCTAGATACCCCTTAGCACGTAAAGGAATATTATTTGGTGGTCCAGCCATGGAGAAGAGTTTAGACACTAGGAGAAGATAAGGAACACACCCATTATCAAGAAATCACATTAGGATTCTCTTTTTAACCTGTTCCTTAAAACACTAGTGCTTCGGAAATCTATTGGAGGCAGAAGCAGTCAAGGGTAGCTTAGTGTTAGGGTTAGGGTTAGGGTGAGGGTTAGGGTACGGCTTAGGGTACGGGTTCGGGGAGGGGTTCGGGTAGGGCGTAGGGTATGGGTTAGGGTTAGGGTTAGGGCTAGTGTTAGGGTTAGGGCTCGGTTTAGGGTACGGGTTAGGATTAGGGTACGCGTTAGGGTTAGGGTAGGGGTTAGGGTTAGGGTATGCGTTAGGGTGACGGTAGTTATTAAACCTATCCCACTCTCTAGATATCCCTTAGCACGTAAAGGAATATTATTTGGGGGTCCAGCCATGGAGAAGAGGTTAGACAATAGGAGAAGATAAGGAACACACCCATTATCAAGAAATCGCATTAGGATTCTCTTTTTAACCTGTTCCTTAAAACACTAGTGCTTAGGAAATCTAATGGAGGCAGAAGCAATCAAGGGTAGCTTAGGGTTAGGGTTAGGGTTAGTGTGAGGGTTAGGGTACGGCTTAGGGTACGGGTTCGGGGAGGGGTTCGGGTAGGGCGTAGGGTATGGGTTAGGGTTAGGGTTAGGGTTAGTGTTAGGGTTAGGGCTCGGTTGAGGGTACGGGTTAGGATTAGGTTACGCGTTAGGGTTAGGGTAGGGGTTAGGGTTAGGGTATGCGTTAGGGTGACGGTAGTTATTAAACCTATCCCACTCTCTAGATACCCCTTAGCACGTAAAGGAATATTATTTGGGGGTCCAGCCATGGAGAAGAGGTTAGACACTAGGAGAAGATAAGGAACACACCCATTATCAAGAAATCACATTAGGATTCTCTTTTTAACCTGTTTCTTAAAACACTAGTGCTTAGGAAATCTATTGGAGGCAGAAGCAATCAAGGGTAGCTTAGGGTTAGGGTTAGGGTTAGGGTGAGGGTTAGGGTACGGCTTAGAGTACGGGATCGGGGAGGGGTTCGGGTAGGGCGTAGGGTATGGGTTAGGGTTAGGGTTAGGGTTAGTGTTAGGGTTAGGGCTCGGTTGAGGTACAGGTTAGGATTAGGGTACGCGTTAGGGTTAGGGTAGGGGTTAGGGTTAGGGTACGGGTTAGGGTGAGGGTAGTTATTAAACCTACCCCACTCTCTAGATACCCCTTAGCACGTAAAGGAATATTATTTGGGGGTCCAGCCATGGAGAAGAGTTTAGACACTAGGAGAAGATAAGGAACACACCCATTATCACGAAATCACATTAGGATTCTCTTTTTAACCTGTTCCTTAAAACACTAGTGCTTAGGAAATCTATTGGAGGCAGAAGCAGTCAAGGGTAGCTTAGGGTTAGGGTTAGGGTTAGGGTGAGGGTTAGGGTACGGCTTAGGGTACGGGTTCGGGGAGGGGTTCGGGTAGGGTGTAGGGTATGGGTTAGGGTTAGGGTTAGGACTAGTGTTAGGGTTAGGGCTCGGTTTAGGGTACGGGTTAGGATTAGGGTACGCGTTAGGGTTAGGGTAGGGGTTAGGGTTAGGGTATGCGTTAGGGTGACGGTAGTTATTAAACCTATCCCACTCTCTAGATACCCCTTAGCACCTAAAGGAATATTATTTGGGGGTCCAGCCATGGAGAAGAGGTTAGACACTAGGAGAAGATAAGGAACACACCCATTATCAAGAAATCACATTAGGATTCTCTTTTTAACCTGTTCCTTAAAACACTAGTGCTTAGGAAATCTATTGGAGGCAGAAGCAATCAAGGGTAGCTTAGGGTTAGGGTTAGGGTTAGGGTGAGGGTTAGGGTACGGCTTAGGGTACGGGTTCGGGGAGGGGTTCGGGTAGGGCGTTGGGTATGGGTTAGGGTTAGGGTTAGGGTTAGTGTTAGGGTTAGGGCTCGGTTGAGGGTACGGGTTAGGATTAGGGTACGCGTTAGGGTTAGGGTAGGGGTTAGGGTTAGGGTACGCGTTAGGGTGAGGGTAGTTATTAAACCTATCCCACTCTCTAGATACCCCTTAGCACGTAAAGGAATATTATTTGGGGGTCCAGCCATGGAGAAGAGTTTAGACACTAGGAGAAGATAAGGAACACACCCATTATCAAGAAATCACATTAGGATTCTCTTTTTAACCTGTTCCTTAAAACACTAGTTCTTCGGAAATCTATTGGAGGCAGAAGCAGTCAAGGGTAGCTTAGGGTTAGGGTTAGGGTTAGGGTGAGGGTTAGGGTACGGCTTAGGGTACGGGTTCGGGGAGGGGTTCGGGTAGGGCGTAGGGTATGGGTTAGGGTTAGGGTTAGGGCTAGTGTTAGGGTTAGGGCTCGGTTTAGGGTACGGGTTAGGATTAGGGTACGCGTTAGGGTTAGGGTAGGGGTTAGGGTTAGGGTATGCGTTAGGGTGAGGGCAGTTATTAAACCTATCCCACTCTCTAGATACCCCTTAGCACGTAAAGGAATATTATTTGGGTGTCCAGGCATGGAGAAGAGTTTAGACACTAGGAGAAGATAAGGAACACACCCATTATCACGAAATCACATTAGGATTCTCTTTTTAACCTGTTCCTTAAAACACTAGTGCTTAGGAAATCTATTGGAGGCAGAAGCAGTCAAGGTAGCTTAGTGTTAGGGTTAGGGTTAGGGTGAGGGTTAGGGTACGGCTTAGGGTACGGGTTCGGGGAGGGGTTCGGGTAGGGCGTAGGGTATGGGTTAGGGTTAGGGTTAGGGCTAGTGTTAGGGTTAGGGCTCGGTTTAGGGGTACGGGTTAGGATTAGGGTACGCGTTAGGGTTAGGGTAGGGGTTAGGGTTAGGGTATGCGTTAGGGTGAGGGTAGTTATTAAACCTATCCCACTCTCTAGATATCCTTAGCACGTAAAGAATATTATTTGGGTGTCCAGGCATGGAGAAGAGTTTAGACACTAGGAGAAGATAAGGAACACACCCATTATCACGAAATCACATTAGGATTCTCTTTTTAACCTGTTCCTTAAAACACTAGTGCTTAGGAAATCTATTGGAGGCAGAAGCAGTCAAGGGTAGCTTAGTGTTAGGGTTAGGGTTAGGGTGAGGGTTAGGGTACGGCTTAGGGTACGGGTTCGGGGAGGGGTTCGGGTAGGGCGTAGGGTATGGGTTAGGGTTAGGGTTAGGGTTAGTGTTAGGGTTAGGGCTCGGTTTAGGGTACGGGTTAGGATTAGGGTACGCGTTAGGTGTTAGGGTAGGGGTTAGGGTAAGGGTACGCGATAGGGTGAGGTTAGTTATTAAACCTATCCCACTCTCTAGATACCCCTTAGCACGTAAAGGAATATTATTTGGGGGTCCAGCCATGGAGAAGAGTTTAGACACTAGGAGAAGATAAGGAACACACCCATTATCAAGAAATCACATTAGGACTCTCTTTTTAACCTGTTCCTTAAAATACTAGTGCTTAGGAAATCTATTGGAGGCAGAAGCAGTTAAGAGTAGCTTAGGTTTAGGGTTAGGGTTAGGGTGAGGGTTAGGGTACGGCTTAGGGTAACGGGTTCGGGGAGGGGTTCGGGTAGGGCGTAGGGTTTGGGTTAGGGTTAGGGTTAGGGCTAGTGTTAGGGTTAGGTCTCGGGTTTAGGGTACGGGTTAGGATTAGGGTACGCGTTAGGTTTAGGGTAGGGGTTAGGGTTAGGGTATGCGTTAGGGTGAGGGTAGTTATTAAACCTATCCCACTCTCTAGATACCCCTTAGCACGTAAAGGAATATTATTTGGGTGTCCAGGCATGGAGAAGAGTTTAGACACTAGGAGAAGATAAGGAACACACCCATTATCACGAAATCACATTAGGATTCTCTTTTTAACCTGTTCCTTAAAACACTAGTGCTTAGGAAATCTATTGGAGGCAGAAGCAGTCAAGGGTAGCTTAGTGTTAGGGTTAGGGTTAGGGTGAGGGTTAGGGTACGGCTTAGGGTACGGGTTCGGGGAGGGGTTCGGTTAGGGCGTAGTGTATGGGTTAGGGTTAGGGTTAGGACTAGTGTTAGGGTTAGGGCTCGGTTTAGGTTACGGGTTAGGATTAGGGTACGCCTTAGGGTTAGGTATGGGTTAGGGTTAGGGTTAGGGTTAGTGTTAGGGTTTGGGCTCGGTTTAGGGTACGGGTTAGGATTAGGGTACGCGTTAGTGTTAGGGTAGGGGTTAGGGTAAGGGTACGCGATAGGGTGAGGTTAGTTATTAAACCTATCCCACTCTCTAGATACCCCTTAGCACGTAAAGGAATATTATTTGGTGGTCCAGCCATGGAGAAGAGTGTAGACACTAGGAGAAGATAAGGAACACACCCATTATCAAGAAATCACATTAGGATTCTCTTTTTAACCTGTTCCTTAAAACACTAGTGCTTAGGAAATCTATTGGAGGCAGAAGCAGTCAAGGGTAGCTTAGGGTTAGGGTTAGGGTTAGGGTGAGGGTTAGGGTACGGCTTAGGGTACGGGTTCGGGGAGGGGTTCGGGTAGGGTGTAGGGTATGGGTTAGCGTTAGGGTTAGGACTAGTGTTAGGGTTAGGGCTCGGTTTAGGGTACGGGTTAGGATTAGGGTACGCGTTAGGGTTAGGGTAGGGGTTAGGCTTAGGGTATGCGTTAGGGTGACGGTAGTTATTAAACCTATCCCACTCTCTAGATACCCCTTAGCACGTAAAGGAATATTATTTGGGGGTGCAGCCATGGAGAAGAGTTTAGACACTAGGAGAAGATAAGGAACACACCCATTGTCACGAAATCACATTAGGATTCTCTTTTTAACCTGTTCCTTAAAACACTAGTGCTTAGGAAATCTATTGGAGGCAGAAGCAATCAAGGGTAGCTTAGGGTTAGGGTTAGGGTTAGGGTGAGGGTTAGGGTACGGCTTAGGGTACGGGTTCGGGGAGGGGTTCGGGTAGGGCGTAGGGTATGGGTTAGGGTTAGGGTTAGGGTTAGTGTTAGGGTTAGGGCTCGGTTGAGGGTACGGGTTAGGATTAGGGTACGCGTTAGGGTTAGGGTAGGGGTTAGGGTTAGGGTATGCGTTAGGGTGAGGGTAGTTATTAAACCTATCCCACTCTCTAGATACCCCTTAGCACGTAAAGGAATATTATTTGGGTGTCCAGGCATGGAGAAGTGTTTAGACACTAGGAGAAGATAAGGAACACACCCATTATCACGAAATCACATTAGGATTCTCTTTTTAACCTGTTCCTTAAAACACTAGTGCTTAGGAAATCTATTGGAGGCAGAAGCAGTCAAGGGTAGCTTAGTGTTAGGGTTAGGGTTAGGGTGAGGGTTAGGGTACGGCTTAGGGTACGGGTTCGGGGAGGGGTTCGGGTAGGGCGTAGGGTATGGGTTAGGGTTAGGGTTAGGGTTAGTGTTAGGGTTAGGGCTCGGTTGAGGGTACGGGTTAGGATTAGGGTACGCGTTAGGGTTAGGGTAGGGGTTAGGGTTAGGGTACGCTTTAGGGTGAGGGTAGTTATTAAACCTATCCCACTCTCTAGATACCCCTTAGCACGTAAAGGAATATTATTTGGGGGTCCAGCCATGGAGAAGAGTTTAGATACTAGGAGAAGATAAGGAACACACCCATTATCAAGAAACCACAATATGATTCTCTTTTTAAACTGTTCCTTAAAACACTAGTGCTTAGGAAATCTATTGCAGGCAGAAACAGTCAAGGGTAGCTTAGGGTTAGGGTTAGGGTTAGGGTGAGGGTTAGGGTACGGCTTAGGGTACGGGTTCGGGGAGGGGTTCGGGTAGGGCGTAGGGTATGGGTTAGGGTTAGTGTTAGGGTTAGGGCTCGGTTTAGGGTACGGGTTAGGATTAGGGCACGCGTTAGTGTTAGGGTAGGGGTTAGGGTAAGGGTACGCGATAGGGTGAGGTTAGTTATTAAACCTATCCCACTCTCTAGATACCCCTTAGCACGTAAAGGAATATTATTTGGGGGTCCAGCCATGGAGAAGAGTTTAGACACTAGGAGAAGATAAGGAACACACCCATTATCAAGAAATCACATTAGGACTCTCTTTTTAACCTGTTCCTTAAAACACTAGTGCTTAGGAAATCTATTGGAGGCAGAAGCAGTCAAGAGTAGCTTAGGGTTAGGGTTAGGGTTAGGGTGAGGGTTAGGGTACGGCTTAGGGTATGGGTTCGGGGAGGGGTTCGGGTAGGGCGTAGGGTATGGGTTAGGGTTAGGGTTAGGGCTAGTGTTAGGGTTAGGGCTCGGTTTAGGGTACGGGTTAGGATTAGGGTATGCGTTAGGGTTAGGGCAGGGGTTAGGGTTAGGGTACGCGATAGGGTGAGGTTAGTTATTAAACCTATCCCACTCTCTAGATACCCCTTAGCACGTAAAGGAATATTATTTGGGGGTCTAGCCATGGAGAAGAGTTTACACACTAGGAGAAGATAAGGAACACACCCATTATCAAGAAATCACATTAGGATTCTCTTTTTAACCTGTTCCTTAAAACACTAGTGCTTAGGAAATCTATTGGAGGCAGAAGCAGTCAAGGGTAGCTTAGGGTTAGGGTTAGGCTTAGATTGAGGGTTAAGGTACGGCTTAGGGTACGGGTTCGGGGAGCGGTCCGAGTAGGGCGTAGGGTATGGGTTAGGGTTAGGGTTAGGGTTAGTGTTAGGGTTAGGGCTCGGTTTAGGGTACGGGTTAGGATTAGGGGTACGTGTTAGTGTTAGGGTAGGGTTTAGGGTTAGGGTACGCATTAGGGTGAGGGTAGTTATTAAACCTATCCCACTCTCTAGATACCCCTTAGCAAGTAAAGGAATATTACTTGGTGGTTAACCATGGAGAAGAGTTTAGACACCAGGATAAGATAAGGAACACACCCATTATCAAGAAATCACATTAGGATTCTCTTTTGAACTTGTTCCCTAAAACACTAGTGCTTAGGAAATCTATTGGAGGCAGAAGCAATCAAGGGTAGCTTAGGGTTACGGTTAGGGTTTGGGTGAGGGTTAGGGTACGGCTTAGGGTACTGGTTCGGGGAGGGGTTCGGGTACGGCGTAGGGTATGGGTTAGTGTTAGGGTTAGGGTTAGTGTTAGGGGTAGGGCTCGGTTGAGGGTACGGGTTAGGATTAGGGTACGTGTTAGGGTTAGGGTAGGGGTTAGGGTTAGGGTACGCGTTAGGGTGAGGGTAGTTATTAAACCTATCCCACTCGCTAGATACCCCTTAGCACGTAAAGGAATATTATTTGGGGGTCCAGCCATGGAGAAGAATTTAGACACTAGGAGAAGATAAGGAACACACCCATTATCAAGAAATCACATTAGGATTCTCTTTTTAACCTGTTCCTTAAAACACTAGTGCTTAGGAAATCTATTGGAGGCAGAAGCAGTCAAGGGTAGCTTAGGGTTAGGGTTAGGGTTAGGGTGAGGGTTAGGGTACGGCTTAGGGTACGGGTTCGGGGAGGGGTTCGGGTAGGGCGTAGGGTATGGGTTAGGGTTAGGGTTAGGGCTAGTGTTAGGGTTAGGGCTCGGTTTAGGATACGGGTTAGGATTAGGGTACGCATTAAGGTTAGGGTAGGGTTTAGGGTTAGGGTATGCGTTAGGGTGAGGGTAGTTATTAAACCTATCCCACTCTCTAGATACCCCTTAGCACGTAAAGGAATATTATTTGGGTGTCCAGGCATTGAGAAGAGCTTAGACACTAGGAGAAGATAAGGAACACACCCATTATCACGAAATCACATTACGATTCTCTTTTTAACCTGTTCCTTAAAACACTAGTGCTTAGGAAATCTATTGGAGGCAGAAGCAGTCAAGGGTAGCTTAGTGTTAGGGTTAGGGTTAGGGTGAGGGTTAGGGTACGGCTTAGGGTACGGTTTCGGGGAGGGTTTCGGGTAGGGCGTAGGGTATGGGTTAGGGTTAGGGTTAGGACTAGTGTTAGGGTTAGGGCTCGGTTTAGGGTACGGGTTAGGATTAGGGTACGCGTTAGGGTTAGGTATGGGTTAGGGTTAGGGTTAGGGTTAGTGTTAGGGTTAGGGCTCGGTTTAGGGTACGGGTTAGGATTAGGGTACGCGTTAGTGTTAGGGTAGGGGTTAGGGTAAGGGTACGCGATAGGGTGAGGTTAGTTATTAAACCTATCCCACTCTCTAGATACCCCTTAGCACGTAAAGGAATATTATTTGGGGGTCCAGCCATGGAGAAGAGTTCAGACACTAGGAGAACATAAGGAACACACCCATTATCAAGAAATCACATTAGGACTCTCTTTTTAACCTGTTCCTTAAAACACTAGTGCTTAGGAAATCTATTGGAGGCAGAAGCAGTCAAGAGTAGCTTAGGGTTAGGGTTAGGGTTAGGGTGAGGGTTAGGGTACGGCTTAGGGTACGGGTTCGGGGAGGGGTTCGGGTAGGGCGTAGGGTATGCGTTAGGGTTAGGGTTAGGGCTAGTGTTAGGGTTAGGGCTCGGTTTAGGGTACGGGTTAGGATTAGGGTATGCGTTAGGGTTAGGGCAGGGGTTAGGGTTAGGGTACGCGATAGGGTGAGGTTAGTTATTAAACCTATCCCACTCTCTAGATACCCCTTAGCACGTAAAGGAATATTATTTGGGGGTCTAGCCATGGAGAAGAGTTTACACACTAGGAGAAGATAAGGAACACACCCATTATCAAGAAATCACATTAGGATTCTCTTCTTAACCTGTTCCTTAAAACACTAGTGCTTAGGAAATCTATTGGAGGCAGAAGCAGTCAAGGGTAGCTTAGGGTTAGGGTTAGGCTTAGATTGAGGGTTAAGGTACGGCTTAGGGTACGGGTTCGGGGAGGGGTTCGGGTAGGGGGTAGGGTATGGGTTAGGGTTAGGGTTAGGACTAGTGTTAGGGTTAGGGCTCGGTTTAGGGTACGGGTTAGGATTAGGGTACGCGTTAGGGTTAGGGTAGGGGTTAGGGTTAGGGTATGCGTTAGGGTGACGGTAGTTATTAAACCTATCCCACTCTCTAGATACCCCTTAGCACGTAAAGGAATATTATTTGGGGGTCCAGCCATGGAGAAGAGGTTAGACACTAGGAGAAGATAAGGAACACACCCATTATCAAGAAATCACATTAGGATTCTCTTTTTAACCTGTTCCTTAAAACACTAGTGCTTAGGAAATCTATTGGAGGCAGAAGCAATCAAGGGTAGCTTAGGGTTAGGGTTAGGGTTAGGGAACGACTTAGGGTACGGGTTCGGGGAGGGGATCGGGTAGGGCGTAGGGTATGGGTTAGGGTTAGGGTTAGGGTTAGTGTTAGGGTTAGGGCTCGGTTGAGGGTACGGGTTAGGATTAGGGTACGCGTTAGAGTTAGGGTAGGGGTTAGGGTTAGGGTACGCGTTAGGGTGAGGGTAGTTATTAAACCTATCCCACTCTCTAGATACCCCTTAGCACGTAAAGGAATATTATTTGGGGGTCCAGCCATGGAGAAGAGTTTAGACACTAGGAGAAGATAAGGAACACACCCATTATCACGAAATCACATTAGGATTCTCTTTTTAACCTGTTCCTTAAAACACTAGTGCTTAGGAAATCTATTGGAGGCAGAAGCAGTCAAGGGTAGCTTAGTGTTAGGGTGAGGGTTAGGGTGAGGGTTAGGGTACGGCTTAGGGTACGGGTTTGGGGAGGGGTTCGGTTAGGGCGTAGTGTATGGGTTAGGTTTAGCGTTAGGACTAGTGTTAGGGTTAGGGCTCGGTTTAGGGTACGGGTTAGGATTAGGGTACGCCTTAGTGTTAGGTATGGGTTAGGGTTAGGGTTAGGGTTAGTGTTAGGGTTTGGGCTCGGTTTAGGGTACGGGTTACGATTAGGGTACGCGTTAGTGTTAGGGTAGGGGTTAGGGTAAGGGTACGCGATAGGGTGAGGTTAGTTATTAAACCTATCCCACTCTCTAGATACCCCTTAGCACGTAAAGGAATATTATTTGGTGGTCCAGCCATGGAGAAGAGTGTAGACACTAGGAGAAGATAAGGAACACACCCATTATCAAGAAATCACATTAGGATTCTGTTTTTAACCTGTTCCTTAAAACACTAGTGCTTAGGAAATCTATTGGAGGCAGAAGCAGTCAAGGGTAGCTTAGGGTTAGGGTTAGGGTTAGGGTGAGGGTTAGGGTACGGCTTAGGGTACGGGTTCGGGGAGGGGTTCGGGTAGGGTGTAGGGTATGGGTTAGGGTTAGGGTTAGGACTAGTGTTAGGGTTAGGGCTCGGTTTAGGGTACGGGTTAGGATTAGGGTACGCGTTAGGGTTAGGGTAGGGGTTAGGGTTAGGGTATGCGTTAGGCTGACGGTAGTTATTAAACCTATCCCACTCTCTAGATACCCCTTAGCACGTAAAGGAATATTATTTGGGGGTCCAGCCATGGAGAAGAGGTTAGACACTAGGAGAAGATAAGGAACACACCCATTATCACGAAATCACATTAGGATTCTCTTTTGAACCTGTTCCCTAAAACACTAGTGCTTAGGAAATCTATTGGAGGCAGAAGCAATCAAGGGTAGCTTAGGGTTACGGTTAGGGTTTGGGTGAGGGTTAGGGTACGGCTTAGGGTACTGGTTCGGGGAGGGGTTCGGGTAGGGCGTAGGGTATGGGTTAGGGTTAGGGTTAGGGTTAGTGTTAGGGTTAGTGCTCGGTTGAGGGTACGGGTTAGGATTAGGGTACGCGTTAGGGTTAGGGTAGGGTTTAGGGTTAGGGTATGCGTTAGGGTGAGGGTAGTTATTAAACCTATCCCACTCTCTAGATATCCCTTAGCACGTAAAGGAATATTATTTGGGTGTCCAGGCATGGAGAAGAGCTTAGACACTAGGAGAAGATAAGGAACACACCCATTATCACGAAATCACATTACGATTCTCTTTTTAACCTGTTCCTTAAAACACTAGTGCTTAGGAAATCTATTGGAGGCAGAAGCAGTCAAGGGTAGCTTAGTGTTAGGGTTAGGGTTAGGGGTGAGGGTTAGGGTACGGCTTAGGGTACGGTTTCGGGGAGGGGTTCGGGTAGGGCGTAGGGTATGGGTTAGGGTTAGGGTTAGGACTAGTGTTAGGGTTAGGGCTCGGTTTAGGGTACGGGTTAGGATTTAGGGTACGCGTTAGGGTTAGGTATGGGTTAGGGTTAGGGTTAGGGTTAGTGTTAGCGTTAGGGCTCGGTTTAGGGTACGGGTTAGGATTAGGGTACGCGTTAGTGTTAGGGTAGGGGTTAGGGTAAGGGTACGCGATAGGGGTGAGGTTAGTTATTAAACCTATCCCACTCTCTAGATACCCCTTAGCACGTAAAGGAATATTATTTGGGGGTCCAGCCATGGAGAAGAGTTTAGACACTAGGAGAAGATAAGGAACACACCCATTATCAAGAAATCACATTAGGACTCTCTTTTTAACCTGTTCCTTAAAACACTAGTGCTTAGGAAATCTATTGGAGGCAGAAGCAGTCAAGAGTAGCTTAGGGTTAGGGTTAGGGTTAGGGGTGAGGGTTAGGTACGGCTTAGGGTACGGGTTCGGGGAGGGGTTCGGGTAGGGCGTAGGGTATGGGTTAGGGTTAGGTTTAGGGCTAGTGTTAGGGTTAGGGCTCGGTTTAGGGTACGGGTTAGGATTAGGGTATGCGTTAGGGTTAGGGCAGGGGTTAGGGTTAGGGTACGCGATAGGGTGAGGTTAGTTAATAAACCTATCCCACTCTCTAGATACCCCTTAGCACGTAAAGGAATATTATTTGGTGGTTCCAGCCATGGAGAAGAGTGTAGACACTAGGAGAAGATAAGGACACACCCATTATCAAGAAATCACATTAGGATTCTCTTTTTAACCTGTTCCCTTAAAACACTAGTGCTTAGGAAATCTATTGGAGGCAGAAGCAGTCAAGGGTAGCTTAGGGTTAGGGTTAGGGTTAGGGTGAGGGTTAGGGTACGGCTTAGGGTACGGGGTTCGGGGAGGGGATCGGGTAGGGCGTAGGGTATGGGTTTAGGGTTAGGGTTAGGGTTAGGGTTAGGGTTAGTGTTAGGGTTAGGGCTCGGTTGAGGGTACGGGTTAGGATTAGGGTACGCGTTAGGGTTAGGGTAGGGGTTAGGGTTAGGGTACGCGTTAGGGTGAGGGTAGTTATTAAACCTATCCCACTCTCTAGATACCCCTTAGCACGTAAAGGAATATTATTTGGGGGTCCAGCCATGGAGAAGAGTTTAGACACAAGGAGAAGATAAGGAACACACCCATTATCACGAAATCACATTAGGATTCTCTTTTTAACCTGTTCCTTAAAACACTAGTGCTTAGGAAATCTATTGGAGGCAGAAGCAGTCAAGGGTAGCTTAGTGTTAGGGTTAGGGTTAGGGTGAGGGTTAGGGTACGGCTTAGGGTACGGGTTAGGGGAGGGGTTCGGTTAGGGCGTAGTGTATGGGTTAGGGTTAGGGTTAGGACTAGTGTTAGGGTTAGGGCTCGGTTTAGGGTACGGGTTAGGATTAGGGTACGCCTTAGGGTTAGGCATGGGTTAGGTTAGGGTTAGGGTTAGTGTTAGGGTTTGGGCTCGGTTTAGGGTACGGGTTAGGAGTAGGGTACGAGTTAGTGTTAGGGTAGGGGTTAGTGCAAGGGTACGCGATAGGGTGAGGTTAGTTATTAAACCTATCCCACTCTCTAGATACCCCTTAGCACGTAAAGGAATATTATTTGGTGGTCCAGCCATGGAGAAGAGTGTAGACACTAGGAGAAGATAAGGAACACACCCATTATCAAGAAATCACATTAGGATTCTCTTTTTAACCTGTTCCTTAAAACACTAGTGCTTAGGAAATCTATTGTAGGCAGAAGCAGTCAAGGGTAGCTTAGGGATAGGGTTAGGGTTAGGGTGAGGGTTAGGGTACGGCTTAGGGTACGGGTTCGGGGAGGGGTTCGGGTAGGGTGTAGGGTATGGGTTAGGGTTAGGGTTAGGACTAGTGTTAGGGTTAGGGCTCGGTTTAGGGTACGGGTTAGGATTAGGGTACGCGTTAGGGTTAGGGTAGGGGTTAGGGTTAGGGTATGCGTTAGGGTGACGGTAGTTATTAAACCTATCCCACTCTCTAGATACCCCTTAGCACGTAAAGGAATATTATTTGGGGGGTCCAGCCATGGAGAATAGGTTAGACACTAGGAGAAGATAAGGAACACACCCATTATCACGAAATCACATTAGGATTCTCTTTTTAACCTGTTCCTTAAAACACTAGTGCTTAGGAAATCTATTGGAGGCAGAAGCAGTCAAGGGTAGCTTAGTGTTAGGGTTAGGGTTAGGGTGAGGGTTAGGGAACGGCTTAGGGTACGGGTTCGGGGAGGGGATCGGGTAGGGCGTAGGGTATGGGTTAGGGTTAGGGTTAGGGTTAGTGTTAGGGTTAGGGCTCGGTTGAGGTTACGGGTTAGGATTAGGGTACGCGTTAGGGTTAGGGGAGGGGTTAGGGTTAGGGTACGCGTTAGGGTGAGGGTAGTTATTAAACCTATCCCACTCTCTAGATACCCCTTAGCACGTAAAGGAATATTATTTGGGGGTCCAGCCATGGAGAAGAGTTTAGACACTAGGAGAAGATAAGGAACACACCCATTATCACGAAATCACATTAGGATTCTCTTTTGAACCTGTTCCCTAAAACACTAGTGCTTAGGATATCTATTGGAGGCAGAAGCAATCAAGGGTAGCTTAGGGTTACGGTTAGGGTTTGGGTGAGGGTTAGGGTACGGCTTAGGGTACTGGTTCGGGGAGGGGTTCGGGTACGGCGTAGGGTATGGGTTAGTGTTAGGGTTAGGGTTAGTGTTAGGGTTAGGGCTCGGTTGAGGGTACGGGTTAGGATTAGGGTACGCGTTAGGGTTAGGGTAGGGTTTAGGGTTAGGGTATGCGTTAGGGTGAGGGTAGTTATTAAACCTATCCCACTCTCTAGATACCCCTTAGCACGTAAAGGAATATTATTTGGGTGTCCAGGCATCTAGAAGAGCTTAGACACTACGAGAAGATAAGGAACACACCCATTATCACGAAATCACATTACGATTCTCTTTTTAACCTGTTCCTTAAAACACTAGTGCTTAGGAAATCTATTGGAGGCAGAAGCAGTCAAGGGTAGCTTAGTGTTAGGGTTAGGGTTAGGGTGAGGGTTAGGGTACGGCTTAGGGTACGGTTTCGGGGAGGGGTTCGGGTAGGGCGTAGGGTATGGGTTAGGGTTAGGGTTAGGACTAGTGTTAGGGTTAGGGCTCGGTTTAGGGTACGGGTTAGGATTAGGGTACGCGTTAGGGTTAGGTATGGGTTAGGGTTAGGGTTAGGGTTAGTGTTAGCGTTAGGGCTCGGTTTAGGGTACGGGTTAGGATTAGGGTACGCGTTAGTGTTAGGGTAGGGGTTAGGGTAAGGGTACGCGATAGGGTGAGGTTAGTTATTAAACCTATCCCACTCTCTAGATACCCCTTAGCACGTAAAGGAATATTATTTGGGGGGTCCAGCCATGGAGAAGAGTTTAGACACTAGGAGAAGATAAGGAACACACCCATTATCAAGAAATCACATTAGGACTCTCTTTTTAACCTGTTCCTTAAAACACTAGTGCTTAGGAAATCTATTGGAGGCAGAAGCAGTCAAGAGTAGCTTAGGGTTAGTGTTAGGGTTAGGGTGAGGGTTAGGGTACGGCTTAGGGTACGGGTTCGGGGAGGGGTTCGGGTAGGGCGTAGGGTATGGGTTAGGGTTAGGGTTAGGGCTAGTGTTAGGGTTAGGGCTCGGTTTAGGGTACGGGTTAGGATTAGGGTACGCGTTAGGGTTAGGGTAGGGTTTAGGGTTAGGGTATGCGTTAGGGTGAGGGTAGTTATTAAACCTATCCCACTCTCTAGATACCCCTTAGCACGTAAAGGAATATTATTTGGGTGTCCAGGCATGGAGAAGAGCTTAGACACTAGGAGAAGATAAGGAACACACCCATTATCACGAAATCACATTACGATTCTCTTTTTAACCTGTTCCTTAAAACACTAGTGCTTAGGAAATCTATTGGAGGCAGAAGCAGTCAAGGGTAGCTTAGTGTTAGGGTTAGGGTTAGGGTGAGGGTTAGGGTACGGCTTAGGGTACGGGTTCGGGGAGGGGTTCGGGTAGGGCGTAGGGTATGGGTTAGGGTTAGGGTTAGGACTAGTGTTAGGGTTTAGGGCCTCGGTTTAGGGTACGGGTTAGGATTAGGGTACGCGTTAGGGTTAGGTATGGGTTAGGGTTAGGGTTAGGGTTAGTGTTAGGGTTAGGGCTCGGTTTAGGGTACGGGTTAGGATTAGGGTACGCGTTAGTGTTAGGGTAGGGGTTAGGGTAAGGGTACGCGATAGGGTGAGGTTAGTTATTAAACCTATCCCACTCTCTAGATACCCCTTAGCACGTAAAGGAATATTATTTGGGGGTCCAGCCATGGAGAAGAGTTCAGACACTAGGAGAAGATAAGGAACACACCCATTATCAAGAAATCACATTAGGATTCTCTTTTTAACCTGTTCCTTAAAACACTAGTGCTTAGGAAATCTATTGGAGGCAGAAGCAGTCAAGGGTAGCTTAGGGTTAGGGTTAGGCTTAGATTGAGGGTTAAGGTACGGCTTAGGGTACGGGTTCGGGGAGCGGTCCGAGTAGGGCGTAGGGTATGGGTTAGGGTTAGGGTTAGGGTTAGTGTTAGGGTTAGGGCTCGGTTTAGGGTACGGGTTAGGATTAGGGTACGCGTTAGGGTTAGGTATGGGTTAGGGTTAGGGTTAGGTTTAGTGTTAGGGTTTGGGCTCGGTTTAGGGTACGGGTTAGGATTAGGGTACGCGTTAGGGTTAGGTATGGGTTAGGGTTAGGGTTAGGTTTAGTGTTAGGGTTTGGGCTCGGTTTAGGGTACGGGTTAGGATTAGGGTACGCGTTAGTGTTAGGGTAGGGGTTAGGGTTAGGGTATGCGTTAGGGGTGACGGTAGTTATTAAACCTATCCCACTCTCTAGATACCCCTTAGCACGTAAAGGAATATTATTTGGGGGTCCAGCCATGGAGAAGAGGTTAGACACTAGGAGAAGATAAGGAACACACCCATTATCAAGAAATCACATTAGGATTCTCTTTTTAACCTGTTCCTTAAAACACTAGTGCTTAGGAAATCTATTGGAGGCAGAAGCAATCAAGGGTAGCTTAGGGTTAGGGTTAGGGTTAGGGTGAGGGTTAGGGAACGGCTTAGGGTACGGGTTCGGGGAGGGGATCGGGTAGGGCGTAGGGTATGGGTTAGGGTTAGGGTTAGGGTTAGTGTTAGGGTTAGGGCTCGGTTGAGGGTACGGGTTAGGATTAGGGTACGCGTTAGGGTTAGGGTAGGGGTTAGGGTTAGGGTACGCGTTAGGGTGAGGGTAGTTATTAAACCTATCCCACTCTCTAGATACCTCTTAGCACGTAAAGGAATATTATTTGGGGGTCCAGCCATGGAGAAGAGTTTAGACACTAGGAGAAGATAAGGAACACACCCATTATCACGAAATCACATTAGGATTCTCTTTTTAACCTGTTCCTTAAAACACTAGTGCTTAGGAAATCTATTGGAGGCAGAAGCAGTCAAGGGTAGCTTAGTGTTAGGGTTAGGGTTAGGGTGAGGGTTAGGGTACGGCTTAGGGTACGGGTTCGGGGAGGGGTTCGGTTAGGGCGTAGTGTATGGGTTAGGGTTAGGGTTAGGACTAGTGTTAGGGTTAGGGCTCGGTTTAGGGTACGGGTTAGGATTAGGGTACGCCTTAGGGTTAGGTATGGGTTAGGGTTAGGGTTAGGGTTAGTGTTAGGGTTTGGGCTCGGTTTAGGGTACGGGTTAGGGATTAGGGTACGCGTTAGTGTTAGGGTAGGGGTTAGGGTAAGGGTACGCGATAGGGTGAGGTTAGTTATTAAACCTATCCCACTCTCTAGATACCCCTTAGCACGTAAAGGTATATTATTTGGGGGTCCAGCCATGGAGAAGAGTTTAGACACTAGGAGAAGATAAGGAACACACCCATTATCAAGAAATCACATTAGGATTCTCTTTTTAACCTGTTCCTTAAAACACTAGTGCTTAGGAAATCTATTGGAGGCAGAAGCAGTCAAGGGTAGTTTAGGGTTAGGGTTAGGGTTTAGGGTGAGGGTTAGGGTACGGCTTAGGGTACGGGTTCGGGGAGGGGTTCGGGTAGGGGGTAGGGTATGGGTTAGGGTTAGGGTTAGGACTAATGTTAGGGTTAGGGCTCGGTTTAGGGTACGGGTTAGGATTAGGGTACGAGTTAGGGTTAGGGTAGGGGTTAGGGTTAGGGTATGCGTTAGGGTGACGGTAGTTATTAAACCTATCCCACTCTCTAGATACCCCTTAGCACGTAAAGGAATATTATTTGGGGGTCCAGCCATGGAGAAGAGGTTAGACACTAGGAGAAGATAAGGAACACACCCATTATCAAGAAATCACATTAGGATTCTCTTTTTAACCTGTTCCTTAAAACACTAGTGCTTAGGAAATCTATTGGAGGCAGAAGCAATCAAGGGTAGCTTAGGGTTAGGGTTAGGGTTAGGGTGAGGGTTAGGGAACGGCTTAGGGTACGGGTTCGGGGAGGGGATCGGGTAGGGCGTAGGGTATGGGTTAGGGTTAGGGTTAGGGTTAGTGTTAGGGTTAGGGCTCGGTTGAGGGTACGGGTTAGGATTAGGGTACGCGTTAGGGTTAGGGTAGGGGTTAGGGTTAGGGTACGCGTTAGGGTGAGGATAGTTATTAAACCTATCCCACTCTCTAGATACCCCTTAGCACGTAAAGGAATATTATTTGGGGGTCCAGCCATGGAGAAGAGTTTAGACACTAGGAGAAGATAAGGAACACACCCATTATCACGAAATCACATTAGGATTCTCTTTTTAACCTGTTCCTTAAAACACTAGTGCTTAGGAAATCTATTGGAGGCAGAAGCAGTCAAGGGTAGCTTAGTGTTAGGGTTAGGGTTAGGATGAGGGTTAGGGTACGGCTTAGGGTACGGGTTCGGGGAGGGGGTTCGGTTAGGGCGTAGTGTATGGGTTAGGGTTAGGACTAGTGTTAGGGTTAGGGCTCGGTTTAGGGTACGGGTTAGGATTAGGGTACGCCTTAGGTTTAGGTATGGGTTAGGGTTAGGGTTAGGGTTAGTGTTAGGGTTTGGGCTCGGTTTAGGGTACGGGTTAGGATTAGGGTACGCGTTAGTGTTAGGGTAGGGGTTAGGGTAAGGGTACGCGATAGGGTGAGGTTAGTTATTAAACCTATCCCACTCTCTAGATACCCCTTAGCACGTAAAGGAATATTATTTGGTGGTCCAGCCATGGAGAAGAGTGTAGACACTAGGAGAAGATAAGGAACACACCCATTATCAAGAAATCACATTAGGATTCTCTTTTTAACCTGTTCCTTAAAACACTAGTGCTTAGGAAATCTATTGGAGGCAGGAAGCAGTCAAGGGTAGCTTAGGGTTAGGGTTAGGGTTAGGGTGAGGGTTAGGGTACGGCTTAGGGTACGGGTTCAGGGAGGGGTTCGGGTAGGGTGTAGGGTATGGGGTTAGGGTTAGGGTTAGGACTAGTGTTAGGGTTAGGGCTCGGTTTAGGGTACGGGTTAGGATTAGGGTACGCGTTAGGGTTAGGGTAGGGGTTAGGGTTAGGGTATGCGTTTAGGGTGACGGTAGTTATTAAACCTATCCCACTCTCTAGATACCCCTTAGCACGTAAAGGATTTTATTTGGGGGTCCAGCCTTGGAGAAGAGGTTAGACACTAGGAGAAGATAAGGAACACACCCATTATCACGAAATCACATTAGGATTCTCTTTTTAACCTGTTCCTTAAAAACACTAGTGCTTAGGAAATCTATTGGAGGCAGAAGCAGTCAAGGGTAGCTTAGTGTTAGGGTTAGGGTTAGGGTGAGGGTTAGGGTACGGCTTAGGGTACGGGTTCGGGGAGGGGTTCGGGTAGGGCGTAGGGTATGGGTTAGGGTTAGGGTTAGGACTAGTGTTAGGGTTAGGTCTCGGTTGAGGGTACGGGTTAGGATTAGGGTACGAGTTAGGGTTAGGGTAGGGGTTAGGGTTAGGGTATGCGTTAGGGTGAGGGTAGTTATTAAACCTATCCCACTCTCTAGATACCCCTTAGCACGTAAAGGAATATTATTTGGGGGACCAGCCATGGAGAAGAGTTTAGACACTAGGAGAAGATAAGGAACACACCCATTATCACGAAATCACATTAGGATTCTCTTTTTAACCTGTTCCTTAAAACACTAGTGCTTAGGAAATCTATTGGAGGCAGAAGCAATCAAGGGTAGCTTAGGGTTAGGGTTAGGGTTAGGGTGAGGGTTAGGGTACGGCTTAGGGTACGGGTTCGGGGAGGGGTTCGGGTAGGGCGTAGGGTATGGGTTAGGGTTAGGGTTAGGGTTAGTGTTAGGGTTAGGGCTCGGTTGAGGGTACGGGTTAGGATTAGGGTACGCGTTAGGGTTAGGGTAGGGGTTAGGGTTAGGGTACGCTTTAGGGTGAGGGTAGTTATTAAACCTATCCCACTCTCTAGATACCCCTTAGCACGTAAAGGAATATTATTTGGGGGTCCAGCCATGGAGAAGAGTTTAGATACTAGGAGAAGATAAGGAACACACCCATTATCAAGAAACCACAATATGATTCTCTTTTTAAACTGTTCCTTAAAACACTAGTGCTTAGGAAATCTATTGCAGGCAGAAACAGTCAAGGGTAGCTTAGGGTTAGGGTTAGGGTTAGGGTGAGGGTTAGGGAACGGCTTAGGGTACGGGTTCGGGGAGGGGATCGGGTAGGGCGTAGGGTATGGGTTAGGGTTAGGGTTAGTGTTAGGGTTAGGGCTCGGTTGAGGGTACGGGTTAGGGTTAGGGTAGGGGTTAGGGTTAGGGTACGCGTTAGGGTGAGGGTAGTTATTAAACCTATCCCACTCTCTAGATACCCCTTAGCACGTAAAGGAATATTATTTGGGGGTCCAGCCATGGAGAAGAGTTTAGACACTAGGAGAAGATAAGGAACACACCCATTATCAAGAAATCACATTAGGATTCTCTTTTTAACCTGTTCCTTAAAACACTAGTGCTTAGGAAATCTATTGGAGGCAGAAGCAGTCAAGGGTAGCTTAGTGTTAGGGTTAGGGTTAGGGTGAGGGTTAGGGTACGGCTTAGGGTACGGGTTCGGGGAGGGGTTCGGTTAGGGCGTAGTGTATGGGTTAGGGTTAGGGTTAGGACTAGTGTTAGGGTTAGGGCTCGGTTTAGGGTACGGGTTAGGATTAGGGTACGCCTTAGGGTTAGGTATGGGTTAGGGTTAGGGTTAGGGTTAGTGTTAGGGTTTGGGCTCGGTTTAGGGTACGGGTTAGGATTAGGGTACGCGTTAGTGTTAGGGTAGGGGTTAGGGTAAGGGTACGCGATAGGGTGAGGTTAGTTATTAAACCTATCCCACTCTCTAGATACCCCTTAGCACGTAAAGGAATATTATTTGGTGGTCCAGCCATGGAGAAGAGTGTAGACACTAGTAGAAGATAAGGAACACACCCATTATCAAGAAATCACATTAGGATTCTCTTTTTAACCTGTTCCTTAAAACACTAGTGCTTAGGAAATCTATTGGAGACAGAAGCAGTCAAGGGTAGCTTAGGGTTACGGTTAGGGTTAGGGTGAGGGTTAGGGTACGGCTTAGGGTACGGGTTCGGGGAGGGGTTCGGGTAGGGTGTAGGGTATGGGTTAGGGTTAGGGTTAGGACTAGTGTTAGGGTTAGGGCTAGGTTTAGGGTAAGGGTTAGGATTAGGGTACGCGTTAGGGTTAGGGTAGGGGTTAGGGTTAGGGTATGCGTTAGGGTGACGGTAGTTATTAAACCTATCCCACTCTCTAGATACCCCTTAGCACGTAAAGGAATATTATTTGGGGGTCCAGCCATGGAGAAGAGGTTAGACACTAGGAGAAGATAAGGAACACACCCATTATCACGAAATCACATTAGGATTCTCTTTTTAACCTGTTCCTTAAAACACTAGTGCTTAGGAAATCTATTGGAGGCAGAAGCAGTCAAGGGTAGCTTAGTGTTAGGGTTAGGGTTAGGGTGAGGGTTAGGGTACGGCTTAGGATACGGGTTCGGGGAGGGGTTCGGGTAGGGCGTAGGGTATGCGTTAGGGTTAGGGTTAGGACTAGTGTTAGGGTTAGGGCTCGGTTTAGGGTACTGGTTAGGATTAGGGTACGAGTTAGGGTTAGGGTAGGGGTTAGGGTTAGGGTATGCGTTAGGGTGAGGGTAGCTATTAAACCTATCCCACTCTCTAGATACCCCTTAGCACGTAAAGGAATATTATTTGGGGGTCCAGCCATGGAGAAGAGTTTAGACACTAGGAGAAGATAAGGAACACACCCATTATCACGAAATCACATTAGGATTCTCTTTTTAACCTGTTCCTTAAAACACTAGTGCTTAGGAAATCTATTGGAGGCAGAAGCAATCAAGGGTAGCTTAGGGTTAGGGTTAGGGTTAGGGTGAGGGTTAGGGTACGGCTTAGGGTACGGGTTCGGGGAGGGGTTCGGGTAGGGCGTAGGGTATGGGTTAGGGTTAGGGTTAGGGTTAGTGTTAGGGTTAGGGCTCGGTTGAGGGTACGGGTTAGGATTAGGGTACGCGTTAGGGTTAGGGTAGGGGTTAGGGTTAGGGTACGCTTTAGGGTGAGGGTAGTTATTAAACCTATCCCACTCTCTAGATACCCCTTAGCACGTAAAGGAATATTATTTGGGGGTCCAGCCATGGAGAAGAGTTTAGATACTAGGAGAAGATAAGGAACACACCCATTATCAAGAAACCACAATATGATTCTCTTTTTAAACTGTTCCTTAAAACACTAGTGCTTAGGAAATCTATTGCAGGCAGAAACAGTCAAGGGTAGCTTAGGGTTAGGGTTATGGTTAGGGTGAAGGTTAGGGTACGGCTTAGGGTACGGGTTCGGGGAGGGGTTCGGGTAGGGCGTAGGGTATGGGTTAGGGTTAGGGTTAGGGTTAGTGTTAGGGTTAGGGCTCGGTTTAGGGTACGCGTTAGGATTAGGGTACGTGTTAGTGTTAGGGTAGGGTTTAGGGTTAGGGTACGCATTAGGGTGAGGGTAGTTATTAAACCTATCCCACTCTCTAGATACCCCTTAGCACGTAAAGGAATATTACTTGGTGGTTAACCATGGAGAAGAGTTTAGACACTAGGATAAGATAAGGAACACACCCATCATCAAGAAATCACATTAGGATTCTCTTTTGAACCTGTTCCCTAAAACACTAGTGCTTAGGAAATCTATTGGAGGCAGAAGCAATCAAGGGTAGCTTAGGGTTACGGTTAGGGTTTGGGTGAGGGTTAGGGTACGGCTTAGGGTACTGGTTCGGGGAGGGGTTCGGGTACGGCGTAGGGTATGGGTTAGTGTTAGGGTTAGGGTTAGTGTTAGGGTTAGGGCTCGGTTGAGGGTACGGGTTAGGATTAGGGTACGCGTTAGGGTTACGGTAGGGGTTAGGGTTAGGGTACGCGTTAGGGTGAGGGTAGTTATTAAACCTATCCCACTCGCTAGATACCCCTTAGCACGTAAAGGAATATTATTTGGGGGTCCAGCCATGGAGAAGAGTTTAGACACTAGGAGAAGATAAGGAACACACCCATTATCAAGAAATCACATTAGGATTCTCTTTTTAACCTGTTCCTTAAAACACTAGTGCTTAGGAAATCTATTGGAGGCAGAAGCAGTCAAGGGTAGCTTAGGGTTAGGGTTAGGGTTAGGGTGAGGGTTAGGGTACGGCTTAGGGTACGGGCTCGGGGAGGGGTTCGGGTAGGGCGTAGGGTATGGGTTAGGGTTAGGGTTAGGGCTAGTGTTAGGGTTAGGGCTCGGTTTAGGGTACGGGTTAGGATTAGGGTACGCGTTAGGGTTAGGGTAGGGTTTAGGGTTAGGGTATGCGTTAGGGTGAGGGTAGTTATTAAACCTATCCCACTCTCTAGATACCCCTTAGCACGTAAAGGAATATTATTTGGGTGTCCAGGCATGGAGAAGAGCTTAGACACTAGGAGAAGATAAGGAACACACCCATTATCACGAAATCACATTACGATTCTCTTTTTAACCTGTTCCTTAAAACACTAGTGCTTAGGAAATCTATTGGAGGCAGAAGCAGTCAAGGGTAGCTTAGAGTTAGGGTTAGGGTTAGGGTGAGGGTTAGGGTACGGCTTAGGGTACGGTTTCGGGGAGGGGTTCGGGTAGGGCGTAGGGTATGGGTTAGGGTTAGGGTTAGGACTAGTGTTAGGGTTAGGGCTCGGTTTAGGGTACGGGTTAGGATTAGGGTACGCGTTAGGGTTAGGTATGGGTTAGGGTTAGGGTTAGGGTTAGTGTTAGGGTTAGGGCTCGGTTTAGGGTACGGGTTAGGATTAGGGTACGCGTTAGTGTTAGGGTAGGGGTTAGGGTAAGGGTATGCGATAGGGTGAGGTTAGTTATTAAACCTATCCCACTCTCTAGATACCCCTTAGCACGTAAAGGAATATTATTTGGGGGTCCAGCCATGGAGAAGAGGTTAGACACTAGGAGAAGATAAGGAACACACCCATTATCACGAAATCACATTAGGATTCTCTTTTTAACCTGTTCCTTAAAACACTAGTGCTTAGGAAATCTATTGGAGGCAGAAGCAGTCAAGGGTAGCTTAGTGTTAGGGTTAGGGTTAGGGTGAGGGTTAGGGTACGGCTTAGGATACGGGTTCGGGGAGGGGTTCGGGTAGGGCGTAGGGTATGCGTTAGGGTTAGGGTTAGGACTAGTGTTAGGGTTAGGGCTCGGTTTAGGGTACTGGTTAGGATTAGGGTACGAGTTAGGGTTAGGGTAGGGGTTAGGGTTAGGGTATGCGTTAGGGTGAGGGTAGCTATTAAACCTATCCCACTCTCTAGATACCCCTTAGCACGTAAAGGAATATTATTTGGGGGTCCAGCCATGGAGAAGAGTTTAGACACTAGGAGAAGATAAGGAACACACCCATTATCACGAAATCACATTAGGATTCTCTTTTTAACCTGTTCCTTAAAACACTAGTGCTTAGGAAATCTATTGGAGGCAGAAGCAATCAAGGGTAGCTTAGGGTTAGGGTTAGGGTTAGGGTGAGGGTTAGGGTACGGCTTAGGGTACGGGTTCGGGGAGGGGTTCGGGTAGGGCGTAGGGTATGGGTTAGGGTTAGGGTTAGGGTTAGTGTTAGGGTTAGGGCTCGGTTGAGGGTACGGGTTAGGATTAGGGTACGCGTTAGGGTTAGGGTAGGGGTTAGGGTTAGGGTACGCTTTAGGGTGAGGGTAGTTATTAAACCTATCCCACTCTCTAGATACCCCTTAGCACGTAAAGGAATATTATTTGGGGGTCCAGCCATGGAGAAGAGTTTAGATACTAGGAGAAGATAAGGAACACACCCATTATCAAGAAACCACAATATGATTCTCTTTTTAAACTGTTCCTTAAAACACTAGTGCTTAGGAAATCTATTGCAGGCAGAAACAGTCAAGGGTAGCTTAGGGTTAGGGTTATGGTTAGGGTGAAGGTTAGGGTACGGCTTAGGGTACGGGTTCGGGGAGGGGTTCGGGTAGGGCGTAGGGTATGGGTTAGGGTTAGGGTTAGGGTTAGTGTTAGGGTTAGGGCTCGGTTTAGGGTACGCGTTAGGATTAGGGTACGTGTTAGTGTTAGGGTAGGGTTTAGGGTTAGGGTACGCATTAGGGTGAGGGTAGTTATTAAACCTATCCCACTCTCTAGATACCCCTTAGCACGTAAAGGAATATTACTTGGTGGTTAACCATGGAGAAGAGTTTAGACACTAGGATAAGATAAGGAACACACCCATCATCAAGAAATCACATTAGGATTCTCTTTTGAACCTGTTCCCTAAAACACTAGTGCTTAGGAAATCTATTGGAGGCAGAAGCAATCAAGGGTAGCTTAGGGTTACGGTTAGGGTTTGGGTGAGGGTTAGGGTACGGCTTAGGGTACTGGTTCGGGGAGGGGTTCGGGTACGGCGTAGGGTATGGGTTAGTGTTAGGGTTAGGGTTAGTGTTAGGGTTAGGGCTCGGTTGAGGGTACGGGTTAGGATTAGGGTACGCGTTAGGGTTACGGTAGGGGTTAGGGTTAGGGTACGCGTTAGGGTGAGGGTAGTTATTAAACCTATCCCACTCGCTAGATACCCCTTAGCACGTAAAGGAATATTATTTGGGGGTCCAGCCATGGAGAAGAGTTTAGACACTAGGAGAAGATAAGGAACACACCCATTATCAAGAAATCACATTAGGATTCTCTTTTTAACCTGTTCCTTAAAACACTAGTGCTTAGGAAATCTATTGGAGGCAGAAGCAGTCAAGGGTAGCTTAGGGTTAGGGTTAGGGTTAGGGTGAGGGTTAGGGTACGGCTTAGGGTACGGGCTCGGGGAGGGGTTCGGGTAGGGCGTAGGGTATGGGTTAGGGTTAGGGTTAGGGCTAGTGTTAGGGTTAGGGCTCGGTTTAGGGTACGGGTTAGGATTAGGGTACGCGTTAGGGTTAGGGTAGGGTTTAGGGTTAGGGTATGCGTTAGGGTGAGGGTAGTTATTAAACCTATCCCACTCTCTAGATACCCCTTAGCACGTAAAGGAATATTATTTGGGTGTCCAGGCATGGAGAAGAGCTTAGACACTAGGAGAAGATAAGGAACACACCCATTATCACGAAATCACATTACGATTCTCTTTTTAACCTGTTCCTTAAAACACTAGTGCTTAGGAAATCTATTGGAGGCAGAAGCAGTCAAGGGTAGCTTAGAGTTAGGGTTAGGGTTAGGGTGAGGGTTAGGGTATGGCTTAGGGTACGGTTTCGGTGAGGGGTTCGGGTAGGGCGTAGGGTATGGGTTAGGGTTAGGGTTAGGACTAGTGTTAGGGTTAGGGCTCGGTTTAGGGTACGGGTTAGGATTAGGGTACGCGTTAGGGTTAGGTATGGGTTAGGGTTAGGGTTAGGGTTAGTGTTAGGGTTAGGGCTCGGTTTAGGGTACGGGTTAGGATTAGGGTACGCGTTAGTGTTAGGGTAGGGGTTAGGGTAAGGGTATGCGATAGGGTGAGGTTAGTTATTAAACCTATCCCACTCTCTAGATACCCCTTAGCACGTAAAGGAATATTATTTGGGGGTCCAGCCATGGAGAAGAGGTTAGACACTAGGAGAAGATAAGGAACACACCCATTATCACGAAATCACATTAGGATTCTCTTTTTAACCTGTTCCTTAAAACACTAGTGCTTAGGAAATCTATTGGAGGCAGAAGCAGTCAAGGGTAGCTTAGTGTTAGGGTTAGGGTTAGGGTGAGGGTTAGGGTACGGCTTAGGATACGGGTTCGGGGAGGGGTTCGGGTAGGGCGTAGGGTATGCGTTAGGGTTAGGGTTAGGACTAGTGTTAGGGTTAGGGCTCGGTTTAGGGTACTGGTTAGGATTAGGGTACGAGTTAGGGTTAGGGTAGGGGTTAGGGTTAGGGTATGCGTTAGGGTGAGGGTAGCTATTAAACCTATCCCACTCTCTAGATACCCCTTAGCACGTAAAGGAATATTATTTGGGGGTCCAGCCATGGAGAAGAGTTTAGACACTAGGAGAAGATAAGGAACACACCCATTATCACGAAATCACATTAGGATTCTCTTTTTAACCTGTTCCTTAAAACACTAGTGCTTAGGAAATCTATTGGAGGCAGAAGCAATCAAGGGTAGCTTAGGGTTAGGGTTAGGGTTAGGGTGAGGGTTAGGGTACGGCTTAGGGTACGGGTTCGGGGAGGGGTTCGGGTAGGGCGTAGGGTATGGGTTAGGGTTAGGGTAGGGTTAGTGTTAGGGTTAGGGCTCGGTTTAGGGTACTGGTTAGGATTAGGGTACGAGTTAGGGTTAGGGTAGGGGTTAGGGTTAGGGTATGCGTTAGGGTGAGGGTAGCTATTAAACCTATCCCACTCTCTAGATACCCCTTAGCACGTAAAGGAATATTATTTGGGGGTCCAGCCATGGAGAAGAGTTTAGACACTAGGAGAAGATAAGGAACACACCCATTATCACGAAATCACATTAGGATTCTCTTTTTAACCTGTTCCTTAAAACACTAGTGCTTAGGAAATCTATTGGAGGCAGAAGCAATCAAGGGTAGCTTAGGGTTAGGGTTAGGGTTAGGGTGAGGGTTAGGGTACGGCTTAGGGTACGGGTTCGGGGAGGGGTTCGGGTAGGGCGTAGGGTATGGGTTAGGGTTAGGGTTAGGGTTAGTGTTAGGGTTAGGGCTCGGTTGAGGGTACGGGTTAGGATTAGGGTACGCGTTAGGGTTAGGGTAGGGGTTAGGGTTAGGGTACGCTTTAGGGTGAGGGTAGTTATTAAACCTATCCCACTCTCTAGATACCCCTTAGCACGTAAAGGAATATTATTTGGGGGTCCAGCCATGGAGAAGAGTTTAGATACTAGGAGAAGATAAGGAACACACCCATTATCAAGAAACCACAATATGATTCTCTTTTTAAACTGTTCCTTAAAACACTAGTGCTTAGGAAATCTATTGCAGGCAGAAACAGTCAAGGGTAGCTTAGGGTTAGGGTTATGGTTAGGGTGAAGGTTAGGGTACGGCTTAGGGTACGGGTTCGGGGAGGGGTTCGGGTAGGGCGTAGGGTATGGGTTAGGGTTAGGGTTAGGGTTAGTGTTAGGGTTAGGGCTCGGTTTAGGGTACGCGTTAGGATTAGGGTACGTGTTAGTGTTAGGGTAGGGTTTAGGGTTAGGGTACGCATTAGGGTGACGGTAGTTATTAAACCTATCCCACTCTCTAGATACCCCTTAGCACGTAAAGGAATATTACTTGGTGGTTAACCATGGAGAAGAGTTTAGACACTAGGATAAGATAAGGAACACACCCATCATCAAGAAATCACATTAGGATTCTCTTTTGAACCTGTTCCCTAAAACACTAGTGCTTAGGAAATCTATTGGAGGCAGAAGCAATCAAGGGTAGCTTAGGGTTACGGTTAGGGTTTGGGTGAGGGTTAGGGTACGGCTTAGGGTACTGGTTCGGGGAGGGGTTCGGGTACGGCGTAGGGTATGGGTTAGTGTTAGGGTTAGGGTTAGTGTTAGGGTTAGGACTCGGTTGAGGGTACGGGTTAGGATTAGGGTACGCGTTAGGGTTACGGTAGGGGTTAGGGTTAGGGTACGCGTTAGGGTGAGGGTAGTTATTAAACCTATCCCACTCGCTAGATACCCCTTAGCACGTAAAGGAATATTATTTGGGGGTCCAGCCATGGAGAAGAGTTTAGACACTAGGAGAAGATAAGGAACACACCCATTATCAAGAAATCACATTAGGATTCTCTTTTTAACCTGTTCCTTAAAACACTAGTGCTTAGGAAATCTATTGGAGGCAGAAGCAGTCAAGGGTAGCTTAGGGTTAGGGTTAGGGTTAGGGTGAGGGTTAGGGTACGGCTTAGGGTACGGGCTCGGGGAGGGGTTCGGGTAGGGCGTAGGGTATGGGTTAGGGTTAGGGTTAGGGCTAGTGTTAGGGTTAGGGCTCGGTTTAGGGTACGGGTTAGGATTAGGGTACGCGTTAGGGTTAGGGTAGGGTTTAGGGTTAGGGTATGCGTTAGGGTGAGGGTAGTTATTAAACCTATCCCACTCTCTAGATACCCCTTAGCACGTAAAGGAATATTATTTGGGTGTCCAGGCATGGAGAAGAGCTTAGACACTAGGAGAAGATAAGGAACACACCCATTATCACGAAATCACATTACGATTCTCTTTTTAACCTGTTCCTTAAAACACTAGTGCTTAGGAAATCTATTGGAGGCAGAAGCAGTCAAGGGTAGCTTAGAGTTAGGGTTAGGGTTAGGGTGAGGGTTAGGGTACGGCTTAGGGTACGGTTTCGGGGAGGGGTTCGGGTAGGGCGTAGGGTATGGGTTAGGGTTAGGGTTAGGACTAGTGTTAGGGTTAGGGCTCGGTTTAGGGTACGGGTTAGGATTAGGGTACGCGTTAGGGTTAGGTATGGGTTAGGGTTAGGGTTAGGGTTAGTGTTAGGGTTAGGGCTCGGTTTAGGGTACGGGTTAGGATTAGGGTACGCGTTAGTGTTAGGGTAGGGGTTAGGGTAAGGGTATGCGATAGGGTGAGGTTAGTTATTAAACCTATCCCACTCTCTAGATACCCCTTAGCACGTAAAGGAATATTATTTGGGGGTCCAGCCATGGAGAAGAGTTCAGACACTAGGAGAAGATAAGGAACACACCCATTATCAAGAAATCACATTAGGACTCTCTTTTTAACCTGTTCCTTAAAACACTAGTGCTTAGGAAATCTATTGGAGGCAGAAGCAGTCAAGAGTAGCTTAGGGTTAGGGTTAGGGTTAGGGTGAGGGTTAGGGTATGGCTTAGGGTACGGGTTCGGGGAGGGGTTCGGGTAGGGCGTAGGGTATGGGTTAGGGTTAGGGTTAGGGCTAGTGTTAGGGTTAGGGCTCGGTTTAGGGTACGGGTTAGGATTAGGGTATGCGTTAGGGTTAGGGCAGGGGTTAGGGTTAGGGTACGCGATAGGGTGAGGTTAGTTATTAAACCTATCCCACTCTCTAGATACCCCTTAGCACGTAAAGGAATATTATTTGGGGGTCTAGCCATGGAGAAGAGTTTACACACTAGGAGAAGATAAGGAACACACCCATTATCAAGAAATCACATTAGGATTCTCTTTTTAACCTGTTCCTTAAAACACTAGTGCTTAGGAAATCTATTGGAGGCAGAAGCAGTCAAGGGTAGCTTAGGGTTAGGGTTAGGCTTAGATTGAGGGTTAAGGTACGGCTTAGGGTACGGGTTCGGGGAGCGGTCCGAGTAGGGCGTAGGGTATGGGTTAGGGTTAGGGTTAGGGTTAGTGTTAGGGTTAGGGCTCGGTTTAGGGTACGGGTTAGGATTAGGGTACGTGTTAGTGTTAGGGTACGGTTTAGGGTTAGGGTACGCATTAGGGTGAGGGTAGTTATTAAACCTATCCTACTCTCTAGATACCCCTTAGCACGTAAAGGAATATTACTTGGTGGTTAACCATGGAGAAGAGTTTAGACACTAGGATAAGATAAGGAACACACCCATTATCAAGAAATCACATTAGGATTCTCTTTTGAACCTGTTCCCTAAAACACTAGTGCTTAGGAAATCTATTGGAGGCAGAAGCAATCAAGGGTAGCTTAGGGTTACGGTTAGGGTTTGGGTGAGGGTTAGGGTATGGCTTAGGGTACTGGTTCGGGGAGGGGTTCGGGTACGGCGTAGGGTATGGGTTAGTGTTAGGGTTAGGGTTAGTGTTAGGGTTAGGGCTCGGTTGAGGGTACGGGTTAGGATTAGGGTACGCCTTAGGGTTAGGTATAGGTTAGGGTTAGGGTTAGGGTTAGTGTTAGGGTTTGGGCTCGATTTAGGGTACGGGTTAGGATTAGGGTACGCGTTAGTGTTAGGGTAGGGGTTAGGGTAAGGGTACGCGATAGGGTGAGGTTAGTTATTAAACCTATCCCACTCTCTAGATACCCCTTAGCACGTAAAGGAATATTATTTGGGGGTCCAGCCATGGAGAAGAGTGTAGACACTAGGAGAAGATAAGGAACACACCCATTATCAAGAAATCACATTAGGATTCTCTTTTTAACCTGTTCCTTAAAACACTAGTGCTTAGGAAATTTTTGGAGGCAGAAGCAGTCAAGGGTAGCTTAGGGTTAGGGTTAGGGTTAGGGTGAGGGTTAGGGTACGGCTTAGGGTACGGGTTCGGGGAGGGGTTCGGGTAGGGTGTAGGGTATGGGTTAGGGTTAGGGTTAGGACTAGTGTTAGGGTTAGGGCTCGGTTTAGGGTACGGGTTAGGATTAGGGTACGCGTTAGGGTTAGGGTAGGGGTTAGGTTTAGGGTATGCGTTAGGGTGACGTTAGTTATTAAACCTATCCCACTCTCTAGATACCCCTTAGCACGTAAAGGAATATTATTTGGGGGTCCAGCCATGGAGAAGAGGTTAGACACTAGGAGAAGATAAGGAACACACCCATTATCACGAAATCACATTAGGATTCTCTTTTTAACCTGTTCCTTAAAACACTAGTGCTTAGGAAATCTATTGGAGGCAGAAGCAGTCAAGGGTAGCTTAGTGTTAGGGTTAGGGTTAGGGTGAGGGTTAGGGTACGGCTTAGGGTACGGTTTCGGGGAGGGGTTCGGGTAGGGCGTAGGGTATGGGTTAGGGTTAGGGTTAGGACTAGTGTTTGGGTTAGGGCTCGGTTTAGGGTACGGGTTAGGATTAGGGTACGCGTTAGGGTTAGGTATGGGTTAGGGTTAGGGTTAGGGTTAGTGTTAGGGTTAGGGCTCGGTTTAGGGTACGGGTTAGGATTAGGGTACGCGTTAGTGTTAGGGTAGGGGTTAGGGTAAGGGTACGCGATAGGGTGAGGTTAGTTATTAAACCTATCCCACTCTCTAGATACCCCTTAGCACGTAAAGGAATATTATTTGGGGGTCCAGCCATGGAGAAGAGTTTAGACACTAGGAGAAGATAAGGAACACACCCATTATCAAGAAATCACATTAGGACTCTCTTTTTAACCTGTTCCTTAAAACACTAGTGCTTAGGAAATCTATTGGAGGCAGAAGCAGTCAAGAGTAGCTTAGGGTTAGGGTTAGGGTTAGGGTGAGGGTTAGGGTACGGCTTAGGGTACGGGTTCGGGGAGGGGTTCGGGTAGGGCGTAGGGTATGGGTTAGGGTTAGGGTTAGGGCTAGTGTTAGGGTTAGGGCTCGGTTTAGGGTACGGGTTAGGATTAGGGTATGCGTTAGGGTTAGGGCAGGGGTTAGGGTTAGGGCACGCGATAGGGTGAGGTTAGTTATTAAACCTATCCCACTCTCTAGATACCCCTTAGCACGTAAAGGAATATTATTTGGGGGTCTAGCCATGGAGAAGAGTTTACACACTAGGAGAAGATAAGGAACACACCCATTATCAAGAAATCACATTAGGATTCTCTTTTTAACCTGTTCCTTAAAACACTAGTGCTTAGGAAATCTATTGGAGGCAGAAGCAGTCAAGGGTAGCTTAGGGTTAGGGTTAGGCTTAGATTGAAGGTTAAGGTACGGCTTAGGGTACGGGTTCGGGGAGCGGTCCGAGTAGGGCGTAGGGTATGGGTTAGGGTTAGGGTTAGGGTTAGTGTTAGGGTTAGGGCTCGGTTTAGGGTACGGGTTAGGATTAGGGTACGTGTTAGTGTTAGGGTAGGGTTTAGGGTTAGGGTACGCATTAGGGTGAGGGTAGTTATTAAACCTATCCCACTCTCTAGATACCCCTTAGCACGTAAAGGAATATTACTTGGTGGTTAACCATGGAGAAGAGTTTAGACACTAGGATAAGATAAGGAACACACCCATTATCAAGAAATCACATTAGGATTCTCTTTTGAACCTGTTCCCTAAAACACTAGTGCTTAGGAAATCTATTGGAGGCAGAAGCAATCTAGGGTAGCTTAGGGTTACGGTTAGGGTTTGGGTGAGGGTTAGGGTACGGCTTAGGGTACTGGTTCGGGGAGGGGTTCGGGTACGGCGTAGGGTATGGGTTAGTGTTAGGGTTAGGGTTAGTGTTAGGGTTAGGGCTCGGTTGAGGGTACGGGTTAGGATTAGGGTACGCGTTAGGGTTAGGGTAGGGGTTAGGGTTAGGGTACGCGTTAGGGTGAGGGTAGTTATTAAACCTATCCCACTCGCTAGATACCCCTTAGCACGTAAAGGAATATTATTTGGGGGTCCAGCCATGGAGAAGAGTTTAGACACTAGGAGAAGATAAGGAACACACCCATTATCAAGAAATCACATTAGGATTCTCTTTTTAACCTGTTCCTTAAAACACTAGTGCTTAGGAAATCTATTGGAGGCAGAAGCAGTCAAGGGTAGCTTAGGGTTAGGGTTAGGGTTAGGGTGAGGGTTAGGGTACGGCTTAGGGTACGGGTTCGGGGAGGGGTTCGGGTAGGGCGTAGGGTATGGGTTAGGGTTAGGGTTAGGGCTAGTGTTAGGGTTAGGGCTCGGTTTAGGGTACGGGTTAGGATTAGGGTACGCGTTAGGGTTAGGGTAGGGTTTAGGGTTAGGGTATGCGTTAGGGTGAGGGTAGTTATTAAACCTATCCCACTCTCTAGATACCCCTTAGCACGTAAAGGAATATTATTTGGGTGTCCAGGCATGGAGAAGAGCTTAGACACTAGGAGAAGATAAGGAACACACCCATTATCACGAAATCACATTACGATTCTCTTTTTAACCTGTTCCTTAAAACACTAGTGCTTAGGAAATCTATTGGAGGCAGAAGCAGTCAAGGGTAGCTTAGTGTTAGGGTTAGGGTTAGGGTGAGGGTTAGGGTACGGCTTAGGGTACGGTTTCGGGGAGGGGTTCGGGTAGGGCGTAGGGTATGGGTTAGGGTTAGGGTTAGGACTAGTGTTAGGGTTAGGGCTCGGTTTAGGGTACGGGTTAGGATTAGGGTACGGGTTAGGGTTAGGGTAGGGGTTAGGGTTAGGGTACGCGTTAGGGTGAGGGTAGTTATTAAACCTATCCCACTCTCTAGATACCCCTTAGCACGTAAAGGAATATTATTTGGGGGTCCAGCCATGGAGAAGAGTTTAGACACTAGGAGAAGATAAGGAACACACCCATTATCACGAAATCACATTAGGATTCTCTTTTTAACCTGTTCCTTAAAACACTAGTTCTTAGGAAATCTATTGGAGGCAGAAGCAGTCAAGGGTAGCTTAGTGTTAGGGTTAGGGTTAGGGTGAGGGTTAGGGTACGGCTTAGGGTACGGGTTCGGAGAGGGGTTCGGTTAGGGCGTAGTGTATGGGTTAGGGTTACGGTTAGGACTAATGTTAGGGTTAGGGCTCGGTTTAGGGTACGGGTTAGGATTAGGGTACGCCTTAGTGTTAGGTATGGGTTAGGGTTAGGGTTAGGGTTAGTGTTAGGGTTAGGGCTCGGTTTAGGGTACGGGTTAGGATTAGGGTACGAGTTAGGGTTAGGGTAGGGGTTAGGGTTAGGGTATGCGTTAGGGTGAGGTTAGTTATTAAACCTATCCCACTCTCTAGATACCCCTTAGCACGTAAAGGAATATTATTTGGGGGTCCAGCCATGGAGAAGAGTTTAGACACTAGGAGAAGATAAGGAACACACCCATTATCACGAAATCACATTAGGATTCTCTTTTTAACCTGTTCCTTAAAACACTAGTGCTTAGGAAATCTATTGGAGGCAGAAGCAATCAAGGGTAGCTTAGGGTTAGGGTTAGGGTTAGGGTGAGGGTTAGGGTACGGCTTAGGGTACGGGTTCGGGGAGGGGTTCGGGTAGGGCGTAGGGTATGGGTTAGTGATAGGGTTAGGGTTAGTGTTAGGGTTAGGGCTCGGTTGAGGGTACGGCTTAGGATTAGGGTATGCGTTAGGGTTAGGGTAGGGGTTAGGGTTAGGGTACGCTTTAGGGTGAGGGTAGTTATTAAACCTATCCCACTCTCTAGATACCCCTTAGCACGTAAAGGAATATTATTTGGGGGTCCAGCCATGGAGAAGAGTTTAGATACTAGGAGAAGATAAGGAACACACCCATTATCAAGAAACCACAATATGATTCTCTTTTTAAACTGTTCCTTAAAACACTAGTGCTTAGGAAATCTATTGCAGGCAGAAACAGTCAAGGGTAGCTTAGGGTTAGGGTTAGGGTTAGGGTGAGGGTTAGGGTATGGCTTAGGGTACGGGTTCGGGTAGGGCGTAGGGTATGGGTTAGGGTTAGGGTTAGGGTTAGTGTTAGGGTTAGGGCTCGGTTTAGGGTACGGGTTAGGATTAGGGTACGCGTTAGTGTTAGGGTAGGGGTTAGGGTAAGGGTACGCGATAGGGTGAGGTTAGTTATTAAACCTATCCCACTCTCTAGATACCCCTTAGCACGTAAAGGAATATTATTTGGGGGTCCAGCCATGGAGAAGAGTTTAGACACTAGGAGAAGATAAGGAACACACCCATTATCAAGAAATCACATTAGGACTCTCTTTTTAACCTGTTCCTTAAAACACTAGTGCTTAGGAAATCTATTGGAGGCAGAAGCAGTCAAGAGTAGCTTAGGGTTAGGGTTAGGGTTAGGGTGAGGGTTAGGGTACGGCTTAGGGTACGGGTTCGGGGAGCGGTCCGAGTAGGGCGTAGGGTATGGGTTAGGGTTAGGGTTAGGGTTAGTGTTAGGGTTAGGGCTCGGTTTAGGGTACGGGTTAGGATTAGGGTACGTGTTAGTGTTAGGGTAGGGTTTAGGGTTAGGGTACGCATTAGGGTGAGGGTAGTTATTAAACCTATCCCACTCTCTAGATACCCCTTAGCACGTAAAGGAATATTACTTGGTGGTTAACCATGGAGAAGAGTTTAGACACTAGGATAAGATAAGGAACACACCCATTATCAAGAAATCACATTAGGATTCTCTTTTGAACCTGTTCCCTAAAACACTAGTGCTTAGGAAATCTATTGGAGGCAGAAGCAATCAAGGGTAGCTTAGGGTTACGGTTAGGGTTTGGGTGAGGGTTAGGGAACGGCTTAGGGTACTGGTTCGGGGAGGGGTTCGGGTACGGCGTAGGGTATGGGTTAGTGTTTGGGTTAGGGTTAGTGTTAGGGTTAGGGCTCGGTTGAGGGTACGGGTTAGGATTAGGGTACGCGTTAGGGTTAGGGTAGGGGTTAGGGTTAGGGTACGCGTTAGGGTGAGGGTAGTTATTAAACTTATCCCACTCGCTAGATACCCCTTAGCACGTAAAGGAATATTATTTGGTGGTCCAGCCATGGAGAAGAGTTTAGACACTAGGAGAAGATAAGGAACACACCCATTATAAAGAAATCACATTAGGATTCTCTTTTTAACCTGTTCCTTAAAACACTAGTGCTTAGGAAATCTATTGGAGGCAGAAGCAGTCAAGGGTAGCTTAGGGTTAGGGTTAGGGTTAGGGTGAGGGTTAGGGTACGGCTTAGGGTACGGGTTCAGGGAGGGGTTCGGGTAGGGCGTAGGGTATGGGTTAGGGTTAGGGTTAGGGCTAGTGTTAGGGTTAGGGCTCGGTTTAGGGTACGGGTTAGGATTAGGGTACGTGTTAGGGTTAGGGTAGGGTTTAGGGTTAGGGTATGCGTTAGGGTGAGGGTAGTTATTAAACCTATCCCACTCTCTAGATACCCCTTAGCACGTAAAGGAATATTATTTGGGTGTCCAGGCATGGAGAAGAGCTTAGACACTAGGAGAAGATAAGGAACACACCCATTATCACGAAATCACATTACGATTCTCTTTTTAACCTGTTCCTTAAAACACTAGTGCTTAGGAAATCTATTGGAGGCAGAAGCAGTCAAGGGTAGCTTAGTGTTAGGGTTAGGGTTAGGGTGAGGGTTAGGGTACGGCTTAGGGTACGGTTTCGGGGAGGGGTTCGGGTAGGGCGTAGGGTATGGGTTAGGGTTAGGGTTAGGACTAGTGTTAGGGTTAGGGCTCGGTTTAGGGTACGGGTTAGGATTAGGGTACGCGTTAGGGTTAGGTATGGGTTAGGGTTAGGGTTAGGGTTAGTGTTAGGGTTAGGGCTCGGTTTAGGGTACGGGTTAGGATTAGGGTACGCGTTAGTGTTAGGGTAGGGGTTAGGGTAAGGGTATGCGATAGGGTGAGGTTAGTTATTAAACCTATCCCACTCTCTAGATACCCCTTAGCACGTAAAGGAATATTATTTGGGGGTCCAGCCATGGAGAAGAGGTTAGACACTAGGAGAAGATAAGGAACACACCCATTATCACGAAATCACATTAGGATTCTCTTTTTAACCTGTTCCTTAAAACACTAGTGCTTAGGAAATCTATTGGAGGCAGAAGCAGTCAAGGGTAGCTTAGTGTTAGGGTTAGGGTTAGGGTGAGGGTTAGGGTACGGCTTAGGATACGGGTTCGGGGAGGGGTTCGGGTAGGGCGTAGGGTATGCGTTAGGGTTAGGGTTAGGACTAGTGTTAGGGTTAGGGCTCGGTTTAGGGTACTGGTTAGGATTAGGGTACGAGTTAGGGTTAGGGTAGGGGTTAGGGTTAGGGTATGCGTTAGGGTGAGGGTAGCTATTAAACCTATCCCACTCTCTAGATACCCCTTAGCACGTAAAGGAATATTATTTGGGGGTCCAGCCATGGAGAAGAGTTTAGACACTAGGAGAAGATAAGGAACACACCCATTATCACGAAATCACATTAGGATTCTCTTTTTAACCTGTTCCTTAAAACACTAGTGCTTAGGAAATCTATTGGAGGCAGAAGCAATCAAGGGTAGCTTAGGGTTAGGGTTAGGGTTAGGGTGAGGGTTAGGGTACGGCTTAGGGTACGGGTTCGGGGAGGGGTTCGGGTAGGGCGTAGGGTATGGGTTAGGGTTAGGGTTAGGGTTAGTGTTAGGGTTAGGGCTCGGTTGAGGGTACGGGTTAGGATTAGGGTACGCGTTAGGGTTAGGGTAGGGGTTAGGGTTAGGGTACGCTTTAGGGTGAGGGTAGTTATTAAACCTATCCCACTCTCTAGATACCCCTTAGCACGTAAAGGAATATTATTTGGGGGTCCAGCCATGGAGAAGAGTTTAGATACTAGGAGAAGATAAGGAACACACCCATTATCAAGAAACCACAATATGATTCTCTTTTTAAACTGTTCCTTAAAACACTAGTGCTTAGGAAATCTATTGCAGGCAGAAACAGTCAAGGGTAGCTTAGGGTTAGGGTTATGGTTAGGGTGAAGGTTAGGGTACGGCTTAGGGTACGGGTTCGGGGAGGGGTTCGGGTAGGGCGTAGGGTATGGGTTAGGGTTAGGGTTAGGGTTAGTGTTAGGGTTAGGGCTCGGTTTAGGGTACGCGTTAGGATTAGGGTACGTGTTAGTGTTAGGGTAGGGTTTAGGGTTAGGGTACGCATTAGGGTGAGGGTAGTTATTAAACCTATCCCACTCTCTAGATACCCCTTAGCACGTAAAGGAATATTACTTGGTGGTTAACCATGGAGAAGAGTTTAGACACTAGGATAAGATAAGGAACACACCCATCATCAAGAAATCACATTAGGATTCTCTTTTGAACCTGTTCCCTAAAACACTAGTGCTTAGGAAATCTATTGGAGGCAGAAGCAATCAAGGGTAGCTTAGGGTTACGGTTAGGGTTTGGGTGAGGGTTAGGGTACGGCTTAGGGTACTGGTTCGGGGAGGGGTTCGGGTACGGCGTAGGGTATGGGTTAGTGTTAGGGTTAGGGTTAGTGTTAGGGTTAGGGCTCGGTTGAGGGTACGGGTTAGGATTAGGGTACGCGTTAGGGTTACGGTAGGGGTTAGGGTTAGGGTACGCGTTAGGGTGAGGGTAGTTATTAAACCTATCCCACTCGCTAGATACCCCTTAGCACGTAAAGGAATATTATTTGGGGGTCCAGCCATGGAGAAGAGTTTAGACACTAGGAGAAGATAAGGAACACACCCATTATCAAGAAATCACATTAGGATTCTCTTTTTAACCTGTTCCTTAAAACACTAGTGCTTAGGAAATCTATTGGAGGCAGAAGCAGTCAAGGGTAGCTTAGGGTTAGGGTTAGGGTTAGGGTGAGGGTTAGGGTACGGCTTAGGGTACGGGCTCGGGGAGGGGTTCGGGTAGGGCGTAGGGTATGGGTTAGGGTTAGGGTTAGGGCTAGTGTTAGGGTTAGGGCTCGGTTTAGGGTACGGGTTAGGATTAGGGTACGCGTTAGGGTTAGGGTAGGGTTTAGGGTTAGGGTATGCGTTAGGGTGAGGGTAGTTATTAAACCTATCCCAGTCTCTAGATACCCCTTAGCACGTAAAGGAATATTATTTGGGTGTCCAGGCATGGAGAAGAGCTTAGACACTAGGAGAAGATAAGGAACACACCCATTATCACGAAATCACATTACGATTCTCTTTTTAACCTGTTCCTTAAAACACTAGTGCTTAGGAAATCTATTGGAGGCAGAAGCAGTCAAGGGTAGCTTAGAGTTAGGGTTAGGGTTAGGGTGAGGGTTAGGGTACGGCTTAGGGTACGGTTTCGGGGAGGGGTTCGGGTAGGGCGTAGGGTATGGGTTAGGGTTAGGGTTAGGACTAGTGTTAGGGTTAGGGCTCGGTTTAGGGTACGGGTTAGGATTAGGGTACGCGTTAGGGTTAGGTATGGGTTAGGGTTAGGGTTAGGGTTAGTGTTAGGGTTAGGGCTCGGTTTAGGGTACGGGTTAGGATTAGGGTACGCGTTAGTGTTAGGGTAGGGGTTAGGGTAAGGGTATGCGATAGGGTGAGGTTAGTTATTAAACCTATCCCACTCTCTAGATACCCCTTAGCACGTAAAGGAATATTATTTGGGGGTCCAGCCATGGAGAAGAGTTCAGACACTAGGAGAAGATAAGGAACACACCCATTATCAAGAAATCACATTAGGACTCTCTTTTTAACCTGTTCCTTAAAACACTAGTGCTTAGGAAATCTATTGGAGGCAGAAGCAGTCAAGAGTAGCTTAGGGTTAGGGTTAGGGTTAGGGTGAGGGTTAGGGTATGGCTTAGGGTACGGGTTCGGGGAGGGGTTCGGGTAGGGCGTAGGGTATGGGTTAGGGTTAGGGTTAGGGCTAGTGTTAGGGTTAGGGCTCGGTTTAGGGTACGGGTTAGGATTAGGGTATGCGTTAGGGTTAGGGCAGGGGTTAGGGTTAGGGTACGCGATAGGGTGAGGTTAGTTATTAAACCTATCCCACTCTCTAGATACCCCTTAGCACGTAAAGGAATATTATTTGGGGGTCTAGCCATGGAGAAGAGTTTACACACTAGGAGAAGATAAGGAACACACCCATTATCAAGAAATCACATTAGGATTCTCTTTTTAACCTGTTCCTTAAAACACTAGTGCTTAGGAAATCTATTGGAGGCAGAAGCAGTCAAGGGTAGCTTAGGGTTAGGGTTAGGCTTAGATTGAGGGTTAAGGTACGGCTTAGGGTACGGGTTCGGGGAGCGGTCCGAGTAGGGCGTAGGGTATGGGTTAGGGTTAGGGTTAGGGTTAGTGTTAGGGTTAGGGCTCGGTTTAGGGTACGGGTTAGGATTAGGGTACGTGTTAGTGTTAGGGTACGGTTTAGGGTTAGGGTACGCATTAGGGTGAGGGTAGTTATTAAACCTATCCTACTCTCTAGATACCCCTTAGCACGTAAAGGAATATTACTTGGTGGTTAACCATGGAGAAGAGTTTAGACACTAGGATAAGATAAGGAACACACCCATTATCAAGAAATCACATTAGGATTCTCTTTTGAACCTGTTCCCTAAAACACTAGTGCTTAGGAAATCTATTGGAGGCAGAAGCAATCAAGGGTAGCTTAGGGTTACGGTTAGGGTTTGGGTGAGGGTTAGGGTACGGCTTAGGGTACTGGTTCGGGGAGGGGTTCGGGTACGGCGTAGGGTATGGGTTAGTGTTAGGGTTAGGGTTAGTGTTAGGGTTAGGGCTCGGTTGAGGGTACGGGTTAGGATTAGGGTACGCCTTAGGGTTAGGTATAGGTTAGGGTTAGGGTTAGGGTTAGTGTTAGGGTTTGGGCTCGATTTAGGGTACGGGTTAGGATTAGGTTACGCGTTAGTGTTAGGGTAGGGGTTAGGGTAAGGGTACGCGATAGGGTGAGGTTAGTTATTAAACCTATCCCACTCTCTAGATACCCCTTAGCACGTAAAGGAATATTATTTGGGGGTCCAGCCATGGAGAAGAGTGTAGACACTAGGAGAAGATAAGGAACACACCCATTATCAAGAAATCACATTAGGATTCTCTTTTTAACCTGTTCCTTAAAACACTAGTGCTTAGGAAATTTTTGGAGGCAGAAGCAGTCAAGGGTAGCTTAGGGTTAGGGTTAGGGTTAGGGTGAGGGTTAGGGTACGGCTTAGGGTACGGGTTCGGGGAGGGGTTCGGGTAGGGTGTAGGGTATGGGTTAGGGTTAGGGTTAGGACTAGTGTTAGGGTTAGGGCTCGGTTTAGGGTACGGGTTAGGATTAGGGTACGCGTTAGGGTTAGGTTAGGGGTTAGGTTTAGGGTATGCGTTAGGGTGACGTTAGTTATTAAACCTATCCCACTCTCTAGATACCCCTTAGCACGTAAAGGAATATTATTTGGGGGTCCAGCCATGGAGAAGAGGTTAGACACTAGGAGAAGATAAGGAACACACCCATTATCACGAAATCACATTAGGATTCTCTTTTTAACCTGTTCCTTAAAACACTAGTGCTTAGGAAATCTATTGGAGGCAGAAGCAGTCAAGGGTAGCTTAGTGTTAGGGTTAGGGTTAGGGTGAGGGTTAGGGTACGGCTTAGGGTACGGTTTCGGGGAGGGGTTCGGGTAGGGCGTAGGGTATGGGTTAGGGTTAGGGTTAGGACTAGTGTTTGGGTTAGGGCTCGGTTTAGGGTACGGGTTAGGATTAGGGTACGCGTTAGGGTTAGGTATGGGTTAGGGTTAGGGTTAGGGTTAGTGTTAGGGTTAGGGCTCGGTTTAGGGTACGGGTTAGGATTAGGGTACGCGTTAGTGTTAGGGTAGGGGTTATGGTAAGGGTACGCGATAGGGTGAGGTTAGTTATTAAACCTATCCCACTCTCTAGATACCCCTTAGCACGTAAAGGAATATTATTTGGGGGTCCAGCCATGGAGAAGAGTTTAGACACTAGGAGAAGATAAGGAACACACCCATTATCAAGAAATCACATTAGGACTCTCTTTTTAACCTGTTCCTTAAAACACTAGTGCTTAGGAAATCTATTGGAGGCAGAAGCAGTCAAGAGTAGCTTAGGGTTAGGGTTAGGGTTAGGGTGAGGGTTAGGGTACGGCTTAGGGTACGGGTTCGGGGAGGGGTTCGGGTAGGGCGTAGGGTATGGGTTAGGGTTAGGGTTAGGGCTAGTGTTAGGGTTAGGGCTCGGTTTAGGGTACGGGTTAGGATTAGGGTATGCGTTAGGGTTAGGGCAGGGGTTAGGGTTAGGGTACGCGATAGGGTGAGGTTAGTTATTAAACCTATCCCACTCTCTAGATACCCCTTAGCACGTAAAGGAATATTATTTGGGGGTCTAGCCATGGAGAAGAGTTTACACACTAGGAGAAGATAAGGAACACACCCATTATCAAGAAATCACATTAGGATTCTCTTTTTAACCTGTTCCTTAAAACACTAGTGCTTAGGAAATCTATTGGAGGCAGAAGCAGTCAAGGGTAGCTTAGGGTTAGGGTTAGGCTTAGATTGAGGGTTAAGGTACGGCTTAGGGTACGGGTTCGGGGAGCGGTCCGAGTAGGGCGTAGGGTATGGGTTAGGGTTAGGGTTAGGGTTAGTGTTAGGGTTAGGGCTCGGTTTAGGGTACGGGTTAGGATTAGGGTACGTGTTAGTGTTAGGGTAGGGTTTAGGGTTAGGGTACGCATTAGGGTGAGGGTAGTTATTAAACCTATCCCACTCTCTAGATACCCCTTAGCACGTAAAGGAATATTACTTGGTGGTTAACCATGGAGAAGAGTTTAGACACTAGGATAAGATAAGGAACACACCCATTATCAAGAAATCACATTAGGATTCTCTTTTGAACCTGTTCCCTAAAACACTAGTGCTTAGGAAATCTATTGGAGGCAGAAGCAATCTAGGGTAGCTTAGGGTTACGGTTAGGGTTTGGGTGAGGGTTAGGGTACGGCTTAGGGTACTGGTTCGGGGAGGGGTTCGGGTACGGCGTAGGGTATGGGTTAGTGTTAGGGTTAGGGTTAGTGTTAGGGTTAGGGCTCGGTTGAGGGTACGGGTTAGGATTAGGGTACGCGTTAGGGTTAGGGTAGGGGTTAGGGTTAGGGTACGCGTTAGGGTGAGGGTAGTTATTAAACCTATCCCACTCGCTAGATACCCCTTAGCACGTAAAGGAATATTATTTGGGGGTCCAGCCATGGAGAAGAGTTTAGACACTAGGAGAAGATAAGGAACACACCCATTATCAAGAAATCACATTAGGATTCTCTTTTTAACCTGTTCCTTAAAACACTAGTGCTTAGGAAATCTATTGGAGGCAGAAGCAGTCAAGGGTAGCTTAGGGTTAGGGTTAGGGTTAGGGTGAGGGTTAGGGTACGGCTTAGGGTACGGGTTCGGGGAGGGGTTCGGGTAGGGCGTAGGGTATGGGTTAGGGTTAGGGTTAGGGCTAGTGTTAGGGTTAGGGCTCGGTTTAGGGTACGGGTTAGGATTAGGGTACGCGTTAGGGTTAGGGTAGGGTTTAGGGTTAGGGTATGCGTTAGGGTGAGGGTAGTTATTAAACCTATCCCACTCTCTAGATACCCCTTAGCACGTAAAGGAATATTATTTGGGTGTCCAGGCATGGAGAAGAGCTTAGACACTAGGAGAAGATAAGGAACACACCCATTATCACGAAATCACATTACGATTCTCTTTTTAACCTGTTCCTTAAAACACTAGTGCTTAGGAAATCTATTGGAGGCAGAAGCAGTCAAGGGTAGCTTAGTGTTAGGGTTAGGGTTAGGGTGAGGGTTAGGGTACGGCTTAGGGTACGGTTTCGGGGAGGGGTTCGGGTAGGGCGTAGGGTATGGGTTAGGGTTAGGGTTAGGACTAGTGTTAGGGTTAGGGCTCGGTTTAGGGTACGGGTTAGGATTAGGGTACGGGTTAGGGTTAGGGTAGGGGTTAGGGTTAGGGTACGCGTTAGGGTGAGGGTAGTTATTAAACCTATCCCACTCTCTAGATACCCCTTAGCACGTAAAGGAATATTATTTGGGGGTCCAGCCATGGAGAAGAGTTTAGACACTAGGAGAAGATAAGGAACACACCCATTATCACGAAATCACATTAGGATTCTCTTTTTAACCTGTTCCTTAAAACACTAGTTCTTAGGAAATCTATTGGAGGCAGAAGCAGTCAAGGGTAGCTTAGTGTTAGGGTTAGGGTTAGGGTGAGGGTTAGGGTACGGCTTAGGGTACGGGTTCGGAGAGGGGTTCGGTTAGGGCGTAGTGTATGGGTTAGGGTTACGGTTAGGACTAATGTTAGGGTTAGGGCTCGGTTTAGGGTACGGGTTAGGATTAGGGTACGCCTTAGTGTTAGGTATGGGTTAGGGTTAGGGTTAGGGTTAGTGTTAGGGTTAGGGCTCGGTTGAGGGTACGGCTTAGGATTAGGGTATGCGTTAGGGTTAGGGTAGGGGTTAGGGTTAGGGTACGCTTTAGGGTGAGGGTAGTTATTAAACCTATCCCACTCTCTAGATACCCCTTAGCACGTAAAGGAATATTATTTGGGGGTCCAGCCATGGAGAAGAGTTTAGATACTAGGAGAAGATAAGGAACACACCCATTATCAAGAAACCACAATATGATTCTCTTTTTAAACTGTTCCTTAAAACACTAGTGCTTAGGAAATCTATTGCAGGCAGAAACAGTCAAGGGTAGCTTAGGGTTAGGGTTAGGGTTAGGGTGAGGGTTAGGGTATGGCTTAGGGTACGGGTTCGGGTAGGGCGTAGGGTATGGGTTAGGGTTAGGGTTAGGGTTAGTGTTAGGGTTAGGGCTCGGTTTAGGGTACGGGTTAGGATTAGGGTACGCGTTAGTGTTAGGGTAGGGGTTAGGGTAAGGGTACGCGATAGGGTGAGGTTAGTTCTTAAACCTATCCCACTCTCTAGATACCCCTTAGCACGTAAAGGAATATTATTTGGGGGTCCAGCCATGGAGAAGAGTTTAGACACTAGGAGAAGATAAGGAACACACCCATTATCAAGAAATCACATTAGGACTCTCTTTTTAACCTGTTCCTTAAAACACTAGTGCTTAGGAAATCTATTGGAGGCAGAAGCAGTCAAGAGTAGCTTAGGGTTAGGGTTAGGGTTAGGGTGAGGGTTAGGGTACGGCTTAGGGTACGGGTTCGGGGAGCGGTCCGAGTAGGGCGTAGGGTATGGGTTAGGGTTAGGGTTAGGGTTAGTGTTAGGGTTAGGGCTCGGTTTAGGGTACGGGTTAGGATTAGGGTACGTGTTAGTGTTAGGGTAGGGTTTAGGGTTAGGGTACGCATTAGGGTGAGGGTAGTTATTAAACCTATCCCACTCTCTAGATACCCCTTAGCACGTAAAGGAATATTACTTGGTGGTTAACCATGGAGAAGAGTTTAGACACTAGGATAAGATAAGGAACACACCCATTATCAAGAAATCACATTAGCATTCTCTTTTGAACCTGTTCCCTAAAACACTAGTGCTTAGGAAATCTATTGGAGGCAGAAGCAATCAAGGGTAGCTTAGGGTTACGGTTAGGGTTTGGGTGAGGGTTAGGGAACGGCTTAGGGTACTGGTTCGGGGAGGGGTTCGGGTACGGCGTAGGGTATGGGTTAGTGTTTGGGTTAGGGTTAGTGTTAGGGTTAGGGCTCGGTTGAGGGTACGGGTTAGGATTAGGGTACGCGTTAGGGTTAGGGTAGGGGTTAGGGTTAGGGTACGCGTTAGGGTGAGGGTAGTTATTAAACTTATCCCACTCGCTAGATACCCCTTAGCACGTAAAGGAATATTATTTGGTGGTCCAGCCATGGAGAAGAGTTTAGACACTAGGAGAAGATAAGGAACACACCCATTATAAAGAAATCACATTAGGATTCTCTTTTTAACCTGTTCCTTAAAACACTAGTGCTTAGGAAATCTATTGGAGGCAGAAGCAGTCAAGGGTAGCTTAGGGTTAGGGTTAGGGTTAGGGTGAGGGTTAGGGTACGGCTTAGGGTACGGGTTCAGGGAGGGGTTCGGGTAGGGCGTAGGGTATGGGTTAGGGTTAGGGTTAGGGCTAGTGTTAGGGTTAGGGCTCGGTTTAGGGTACGGGTTAGGATTAGGGTACGTGTTAGGGTTAGGGTAGGGTTTAGGGTTAGGGTATGCGTTAGGGTGAGGGTAGTTATTAAACCTATCCCACTCTCTAGATACCCCTTAGCACGTAAAGGAATATTATTTGGGTGTCCAGGCATGGAGAAGAGCTTAGACACTAGGAGAAGATAAGGAACACACCCATTATCACGAAATCACATTACGATTCTCTTTTTAACCTGTTCCTTAAAACACTAGTGCTTAGGAAATCTATTGGAGGCAGAAGCAGTCAAGGGTAGCTTAGTGTTAGGGTTAGGGTTAGGGTGAGGGTTAGGGTACGGCTTAGGGTACGGTTTCGGGGAGGGGTTCGGGTAGGGCGTAGGGTATGGGTTAGGGTTAGGGTTAGGACTAGTGTTAGGGTTAGGGCTCGGTTTAGGGTACGGGTTAGGATTAGGGTACGCGTTAGGGTTAGGTATGGGTTAGGGTTAGGGTTAGGGTTAGTGTTAGGGTTAGGGCTCGGTTTAGGGTACGGGTTAGGATTAGGGTACGCGTTAGTGTTAGGGTAGGGGTTAGGGTAAGGGTACGCGATAGGGTGAGGTTAGTTATTAAACCTATCCCACTCTCTAGATACCCCTTAGCACGTAAAGGAATATTATTTGGGGGTCCAGCCATGGAGAAGAGTTCAGACACTAGGAGAAGATAAGGAACACACCCATTATCAAGAAATCACATTAGGACTCTCTTTTTAACCTGTTCCTTAAAACACTAGTGCTTAGGAAATCTATTGGAGGCAGAAGCAGTCAACAGTAGCTTAGGGTTAGGGTTAGGGTTAGAGTGAGGGTTAGGGTACGGCTTAGGGTACGGGTTCGGGGAGGGGTTCGGGTAGGGCGTAGGGTATGGGTTAGGGTTAGGGTTAGGGCTAGTGTTAGGGTTAGGGCTCGGATTAGGGTACGGGTTAGGATTAGGGTATGCGTTAGGGTTAGGGCAGGGGTTAGGGTTAGGTTACGCGATAGGGTGAGGTTAGTTATTAAACCTATCCCACTCTCTAGATACCCCTTAGCACGTAAAGGAATATTATTTGGGGGTCTAGCCATGGAGAAGAGTTTACACACTAGGAGAAGATAAGGAACACACCCATTATCAAGAAATCACATTAGGATTCTCTTTTTAACCTGTTCCTTAAAACACTAGTGCTTAGGAAATCTATTGGAGGCAGAAGCAGTCAAGGGTAGCTTAGGGTTAGGGTTAGGCTTAGATTGAGGGTTAAGGTACGGCTTAGGGTACGGGTTCGGGGAGCGGTCCGAGTAGGGCGTAGGGTATGGGTTAGGGTTAGGGTTAGGGTTAGGGTTAGGGTTAGGGCTCGGTTTAGGGTACGGGTTAGGATTAGGGTACGTGTTAGTGTTAGGGTAGGGTTTAGGGTTAGGGTACGCATTAGGGTGAGGGTAGTTATTAAACCTATCCCACTCTCTAGATACCCCTTAGCACGTAAAGGAATATTACTTGGTGGTTAACCATGGAGAAGAGTTTAGACACTAGGATAAGATAAGGAACACACCCATTATCAAGAAATCACATTAGGATTCTCTTTTGAACCAGTTCCCTAAAACACTAGTGCTTAGGAAATCTATTGGAGGCAGAAGCAATCAAGGGTAACTTAGGGTTACGGTTAGGGTTTGGGTGAGGGTTAGGGTACGGCTTAGGGTACTGGTTCGGGGAGGGGTTCGGGTAGGGCGTAGGGTATGGGTTAGTGTTAGGGTTAGGGTTAGTGTTAGGGTTAGGGCTCGGTTGAGGGTACGGGTTAGGATTAGGGTACGCGTTAGGGTTAGGGTAGGGGTTAGGGTTAGGGTACGCGTTAGGGTGAGGGTAGTTATTAAACCTATCCCACTCGCTAGATACCCCTTAGCACGTAAAGGAATATTATTTGGGGTTCCAGCCATGGAGAAGAGTTTAGACACTAGGAGAAGATAAGGAACACACCCATTATCACGAAATCACATTAGGATTCTCTTTTTAACCTGTTCCTTAAAACACTAGTGCTTAGGAAATCTATTGGAAGCAGAAGCAGTCAAGGGTAGCTTAGTGTTAGGGTTAGGGTTAGGGTGAGGGTTAGGGTACGGCTTAGGGTACGGGTTTGGGGAGGGGTTCGGTTAGGGCGTAGTGTATGGGTTAGGGTTAGGGTTAGGACTAGTGTTAGGGTTAGGGCTCGGTTTAGGGTACGGGTTAGGATTAGGGTACGCCTTAGGGTTAGGTATGGGTTAGGGTTAGGGTTAGGGTTAGTGTTAGGGTTTGGGCTCGGTTTAGGGTACGGGTTAGGATTAGGGTACGCGTTAGTGTTAGGGTAGGGGTTAGGGTAAGGGTACGCGATAGGGTGAGGTTAGTTATTAAACCTATCCCACTCTCTAGATACCCCTTAGCACGTAAAGGAATATTATTTGGTGGTCCAGCCATGGAGAAGAGTTTAGACACTAGGAGAAGATAAGGAACACAACCATTATCAAGAAATCACATTAGGATTCTCTTTTTAACCTGTTCCTTAAAACACTAGTGCTTAGGAAATTTATTGGAGGCAGAAGCAGTCAAGGGTAGCTTAGGGTTAGGGTTAGGGTTAGGGTGAGGGTTAGGGTACGGCTTAGGGTACGGGTTCGGGGAGGGGTTCGGGTAGGGTGAAGGGTATGGGTTAGGGTTAGGGTTAGGACTAGTGTTAGGGTTAGGGCTCGGTTTAGGGTACGGGTTAGGATTAGGGTACGCGTTAGGGTTAGGGTAGGGGTTAGGGTTAGGGTATGCGTTAGGGTGACGGTAGTTATTAAACCTATCCCACTCTCTAGATACCCCTTAGCACCTAAAGGAATATTATTTGGGGGTCCAGCCATGGAGAAGAGGTTAAACACTAGGAGAAGATAAGGAACACACCCATTATCAAGAAATCACATTAGGACTCTCTTTTTAACCTGTTCCTTAAAACACTAGTGCTTAGGAAATCTATTGGAGGCAGAAGCAGTCAACAGTAGCTTAGGGTTAGGGTTAGGGTTAGAGTGAGGGTTAGGGTACGGCTTAGGGTACGGGTTCGGGGAGGGGTTCGGGTAGGGCGTAGGGTATGGGTTAGGGTTAGGGTTAGGGCTAGTGTTAGGGTTAGGGCTCGGATTAGGGTACGGGTTAGGATTAGGGTATGCGTTAGGGTTAGGGCAGGGGTTAGGGTTAGGTTACGCGATAGGGTGAGGTTAGTTATTAAACCTATCCCACTCTCTAGATACCCCTTAGCACGTAAAGGAATATTATTTGGGGGTCTAGCCATGGAGAAGAGTTTACACACTAGGAGAAGATAAGGAACACACCCATTATCAAGAAATCACATTAGGATTCTCTTTTTAACCTGTTCCTTAAAACACTAGTGCTTAGGAAATCTATTGGAGGCAGAAGCAGTCAAGGGTAGCTTAGGGTTAGGGTTAGGCTTAGATTGAGGGTTAAGGTACGGCTTAGGGTACGGGTTCGGGGAGCGGTCCGAGTAGGGCGTAGGGTATGGGTTAGGGTTAGGGTTAGGGTTAGGGTTAGGGTTAGGGCTCGGTTTAGGGTACGGGTTAGGATTAGGGTACGTGTTAGTGTTAGGGTAGGGTTTAGGGTTAGGGTACGCATTAGGGTGAGGGTAGTTATTAAACCTATCCCACTCTCTAGATACCCCTTAGCACGTAAAGGAATATTACTTGGTGGTTAACCATGGAGAAGAGTTTAGACACTAGGATAAGATAAGGAACACACCCATTATCAAGAAATCACATTAGGATTCTCTTTTGAACCAGTTCCCTAAAACACTAGTGCTTAGGAAATCTATTGGAGGCAGAAGCAATCAAGGGTAACTTAGGGTTACGGTTAGGGTTTGGGTGAGGGTTAGGGTACGGCTTAGGGTACTGGTTCGGGGAGGGGTTCGGGTAGGGCGTAGGGTATGGGTTAGTGTTAGGGTTAGGGTTAGTGTTAGGGTTAGGGCTCGGTTGAGGGTACGGGTTAGGATTAGGGTACGCGTTAGGGTTAGGTTAGGGGTTAGGGTTAGGGTACGCGTTAGGGTGAGGGTAGTTATTAAACCTATCCCACTCGCTAGATACCCCTTAGCACGTAAAGGAATATTATTTGGGGTTCCAGCCATGGAGAAGAGTTTAGACACTAGGAGAAGATAAGGAACACACCCATTATCACGAAATCACATTAGGATTCTCTTTTTAACCTGTTCCTTAAAACACTAGTGCTTAGGAAATCTATTGGAAGCAGAAGCAGTCAAGGGTAGCTTAGTGTTAGGGTTAGGGTTAGGGTGAGGGTTAGGGTACGGCTTAGGGTACGGGTTTGGGGAGGGGTTCGGTTAGGGCGTAGTGTATGGGTTAGGGTTAGGGTTAGGACTAGTGTTAGGGTTAGGGCTCGGTTTAGGGTACGGGTTAGGATTAGGGTACGCCTTAGGGTTAGGTATGGGTTAGGGTTAGGGTTAGGGTTAGTGTTAGGGTTTGGGCTCGGTTTAGGGTACGGGTTAGGATTAGGGTACGCGTTAGTGTTAGGGTAGGGGTTAGGGTAAGGGTACGCGATAGGGTGAGGTTAGTTATTAAACCTATCCCACTCTCTAGATACCCCTTAGCACGTAAAGGAATATTATTTGGTGGTCCAGCAATGGAGAAGAGTTTAGACACTAGGAGAAGATAAGGAACACAACCATTATCAAGAAATCACATTAGGATTCTCTTTTTAACCTGTTCCTTAAAACACTAGTGCTTAGGAAATCTATTGGAGGCAGAAGCAGTCAAGGGTAGCTTAGGGTTAGGGTTAGGGTTAGGGTGAGGGTTAGGGTACGGCTTAGGGTACGGGTTCGGGGAGGGGTTCGGGTAGGGTGAAGGGTATGGGTTAGGGTTAGGGTTAGGACTAGTGTTAGGGTTAGGGCTCGGTTTAGGGTACGGGTTAGGATTAGGGTACGCGTTAGTGTTAGGGTAGGGGTTAGGGTTAGGGTATGCGTTAGGGTGACGGTAGTTATTAAACCTATCCCACTCTCTAGATACCCCTTAGCACCTAAAGGAATATTATTTGGGGGTCCAGCCATGGAGAAGAGGTTAAACACTAGGAGAAGATAAGGAACACACCCATTATCAAGAAATCACATTAGGATTCTCTTTTTAACCTGTTCCTTAAAACACTAGTGCTTAGGAAATCTATTGGAGGCAGAAGCAATCAAGGGTAGCTTAGGGTTAGGGTTAGGGTTAGGGTGAGGGTTAGGGTACGGCTTAGGGTACGGGTTCGGGGAGGGGTTCGGGTAGGGCGTAGGGTATGGGTTAGGGTTAGGGTTAGGGTTAGTGTTAGGGTTAGGGCTCGGTTGAGGGTACGGGTTAGGATTAGGGTACGCGTTAGGGTTAGGGTAGGGGTTAGGGTTAGGGTACGCGTTAGGGTGAGGGTAGTTATTAAACCTATCCCACTCTCTAGATACCCCTTAGCACGTAAAGGAATATTATTTGGGGGTCCAGCCATGGAGAAGAGTTTAGACACTAGGAGAAGATAAGGAACACACCCATTATGAAGAAATCACATTAGGATTCTCTTTTTAACCTGTTCCTTAAAACACTAGTTCTTCGGAAATCTATTGGAGGCAGAAGCAGTCAAGGGTAGCTTAGGGTTAGGGTTAGGGTTAGGGTGAGGGTTAGGGTACGGCTTAGGGTACGGGTTCGGGGAGGGGTTCGGGTACGGCGTAGGGTATGGGTTAGGGTTAGGGTTAGGTTTAGGGTTAGTGTTAGGGTACGTGTTAGGGTGAGGGTAGTTATTAAACCTATCCCACTCTCTAGATACCCCTTAGCACGTAAAGGAATATTATTTGGGGGTCCAGCCATGGAGAAGAGTTTAGACACTAGGATAAGATAAGGAACATACCCATTATCAAGAAATCTCATTAGGATTCTCTTTTGAACATGTTCCTTAAAACACTAGTGCTTAGGAAATCTATTGGAGGCAGAAGCAGTCAAGGGTAGCTTAGGGTTAGGGTTAGGGTGAGGGTGAGGGTTTGGGGACGGCTTAAGGTACGGGTTCGAGGAGGGGTTCGTGTAGGGCGTAGGGTATGGGTTAGTGTTAGGGTTAGGGTTAGTGTTAGGGTTAGGGCTTGGTTTAGGGTACGGGTTAGGATCAGCGTACGCGTTAGGGTTAGGTTAGGGGTTAGGGTTAGGGTACACGTTAGGGTTAGGGTCGTTATTAAACCTATCCCACTCTCTAGGTACCCCTTAGCACGTAAAGTAATATTATTTGGTGGTCCAGCCATGGAGAAGAGTTTAGACACTAGGATAAGATAAGGAACACACCCATTATCAAGAAATCACATTAGGATTCTCTTTTGAACCTGTTCTCTAAAACACTAGTGCTTAGGAAATCTATTGGAGGCAGAAGCAATCAAGGGTAGCTTAGGGTTAGGGTTAGGGTTTGGGTGAGGGTTAGGGTACGGCTTAGGGTACTGGTTCGGGGAGGGGTTCTGGTACGGCGTAGGGTATGGGTTAGTGTTAGGGTTAGGGTTAGTGTTAGGGTTAGGGCTCGGTTTAGGGTACGGGTTAGGATTAGGGTACGCGTTAGGGTTAGGGTAGGGGTTAGGGTTAGGGTACGTGTTAGTGTGAGGGTAGTTATTAAACCTATCCCACTCTCTAGATAACCCTTAGCACGTAAAGGAATATTATTTGGGGGTCCAGCCAAGGAGAAGAGTTTAGACACTAGGATAAGATAAGGAACACACCCATTATCAAAAAATCACATTAGGATTCTCTTTTTAACCTGTTCCTTAAAACACTAGTGCTTAGGAAATCTATTGGAGGCAGGAGCAGTCAAGGGTAACTTAGGGTAGGGTTAGGGTTAGGGTGAGGGTTTGGGGACGGCTTACGTTACGGGTTCGAGGAAGGGTTCGGGTAGGGCATAGGGTATGGTTTAGGGTTAGGGTTAGGGTTAGTATTAGGGGTGGGCTCGGTTTCGGGTATGGGTTAGGATTAGGGTACGCGTTAGGGTTAGGGTAGGGGTTAGGGTTAGGGTACACGTTAGGGTTAGGGTCGTTATTAAACCTATCCCACTCTCTAGATACCCCTTAGCACGTAAAGGAATATTATTTAGGGGTCCCCCATGGAGAAGAGTTTAGACACTAGGAGAAGATAAGGAACACTCCCATTATCAAGAAATCACATTAGGATTCTCTTTTTAACCTGTTCCTTAAAACACTAGTGCTTAGGAAATCTATTGGAGGCAGAAGCAGTCAAGGGTAGCTTAGGCTTAGGGTTAGGGTTAGGGTGAGGGTTAGGGTACGGCTTAGGGTACGGGTTCGGGGAGGGGTTAGGGTACGGCGTAGGGTATGGGTTAGGGTTAGGGTTAGGTTTAGGGTTAGTGTTAGGGTACGTGTTAGGGTGAGGGTAGTTATTAAACCTATCCCACTCTCTAGATACCCCTTAGCACGTAAAGGAATATTATTTGGGGGTCCAGCCATGGAGAAGAGTTTAGACACTAGGAGAAGATAAGGAACACACCCATTATCAAGAAATCACATTAGGATTCCCTTTTTAACCTGTTCCTTAAAACACTAGTGCTTAGGAAATCTATTGGAGGCAGAAGCAGTCAAGGGTAGCTTAGGGTTAGGGTTAGGCTTAGATTGAGGGTTAAGGTACGGCTTAGGGTACGGGTTCGGGGAGCGGTCCGAGTAGGGCGTAGGGTATGGGTTAGGGTTAGGGTTAGGGTTAGGGTTAGGGTTAGGGCTCGGTTTAGGGTACGGGTTAGGATTAGGGTACGTGTTAGTGTTAGGGTAGGGTTTAGGGTTAGGGTACGCATTAGGGTGAGGGTAGTTATTAAACCTATCCCACTCTCTAGATACCCCTTAGCACGTAAAGGAATATTACTTGGTGGTTAACCATGGAGAAGAGTTTAGACACTAGGATAAGATAAGGAACACACCCATTATCAAGAAATCACATTAGGATTCTCTTTTGAACCAGTTCCCTAAAACACTAGTGCTTAGGAAATCTATTGGAGGCAGAAGCAATCAAGGGTAACTTAGGGTTACGGTTAGGGTTTGGGTGAGGGTTAGGGTACGGCTTAGGGTACTGGTTCGGGGAGGGGTTCGGGTAGGGCGTAGGGTATGGGTTTGTGTTAGGGTTAGGGTTAGTGTTAGGGTTAGGGCTCGGTTGAGGGTACGGGTTAGGATTAGGGTACGCGTTAGGGTTAGGGTAGGGGTTAGGGTTAGGGTACGCGTTAGGGTGAGGGTAGTTATTAAACCTATCCCACTCGCTAGATACCCCTTAGCACGTAAAGGAATATTATTTGGGGTTCCAGCCATGGAGAAGAGTTTAGACACTAGGAGAAGATAAGGAACACACCCATTATCACGAAATCACATTAGGATTCTCTTTTTAACCTGTTCCTTAAAACACTAGTGCTTAGGAAATCTATTGGAAGCAGAAGCAGTCAAGGGTAGCTTAGTGTTAGGAAGGGTTAGGGTGAGGGTTAGGGTACGGCTTAGGGTACGGGTTTGGGGAGGGGTTCGGTTAGGGCGTAGTGTATGGGTTAGGGTTAGGGTTAGGACTAGTGTTAGGGTTAGGGCTCGGTTTAGGGTACGGGTTAGGATTAGGGTACGCCTTAGGGTTAGGTATGGGTTAGGGTTAGGGTTAGGGTTAGTGTTAGGGTTTGGGCTCGGTTTAGGGTACGGGTTAGGATTAGGGTACGCGTTAGTGTTAGGGTAGGGGTTAGGGTAAGGGTACGCGATAGGGTGAGGTTAGTTATTAAACCTATCCCACTCTCTAGATACCCCTTAGCACGTAAAGGAATATTATTTGGTGGTCCAGCCATGGAGAAGAGTTTAGACACTAGGAGAAGATAAGGAACACAACCATTATCAAGAAATCACATTAGGATTCTCTTTTTAACCTGTTCCTTAAAACACTAGTGCTTAGAAAATCTATTGGAGGCAGAAGCAGTCAAGGGTAGCTTAGGGTTAGGGTTAGGGTTAGGGTGAGGGTTAGGGTACGGCTTAGGGTACGGGTTCGGGGAGGGGTTCGGGTAGGGTGAAGGGTATGGGTTAGGGTTAGGGTTAGGACTAGTGTTAGGGTTAGGGCTCGGTTTAGGGTACGGGTTAGGATTAGGGTACGCGTTAGGGTTAGGGTAGGGGTTAGGGTTAGGGTATGCGTTAGGGTGACGGTAGTTATTAAACCTATCCCACTCTCTAGATACCCCTTAGCACCTAAAGGAATATTATTTGGGGGTCCAGCCATGGAGAAGAGGTTAAACACTAGGAGAAGATAAGGAACACACCCATTATCAAGAAATCACATTAGGATTCTCTTTTTAACCTGTTCCTTAAAACACTAGTGCTTAGGAAATCTATTGGAGGCAGAAGCAATCAAGGGTAGCTTAGGGTTAGGGTTAGGGTTAGGGTGAGGGTTAGGGTACGGCTTAGGGTACGGGTTCGGGGAGGGGTTCGGGTAGGGCGTAGGGTATGGGTTAGGGTTAGGGTTAGGGTTAGTGTTAGGGTTAGGGCTCGGTTGAGGGTACGGGTTAGGATTAGGGTACGCGTTAGGGTTAGGGTAGGGGTTAGGGTTAGGGTACGCGTTAGGGTGAGGGTAGTTATTAAACCTATCCCACTCTCTAGATACCCCTTAGCACGTAAAGGAATATTATTTGGGGGTCCAGCCATGGAAAAGAGTTTAGACACTAGGAGAAGATAAGGAACACACCCATTATCAAGAAATCACATTAGGATTCTCTTTTTAACCTGTTCCTTAAAACACTAGTTCTTCGGAAATCTATTGGAGGCAGAAGCAGTCAAGGGTAGCTTAGGGTTAGGGTTAGGGTTAGGGTACGGCTTAGGGTACGGGTTCGGGGAGGGGTTCGGGTACGGCGTAGGGTATGGGTTAGGCTTAGGGTTAGGTTTAGGGTTAGTGTTAGGGTACGTGTTAGGGTGAGGGTAGTTATTAAACCTATCCCACTCTCTAGATACCCCTTAGCACGTAAAGGAATATTATTTGGGTGTCCAGCCATGGAGAAGAGTTTAGACACTAGGATAAGATAAGGAACACACCCATTATCAAGAAATCTCATTAGGATTCTCTTTTGAACCTGTTCCTTAAAACACTAGTGCTTAGGAAATCTATTGGAGGCAGAAGCAGTCAAGGGTAGCTTAGGGTTAGGGTTAGGGTGAGGGTGAGGGTTTGGGGACGGCTTAAGGTACGGGTTCGAGGAGGGGTTCGTGTAGAGCGTAGGGTATGGGTTAGTGTTAGGGTTAGGGTTAGTGTTAGGGTTAGGGCTTGGTTTAGGGTACGGGTTAGGATCAGGGTACGCGTTAGGGTTAGGTTAGGGGTTAGGGTTAGGGTACACGTTAGGGTTAGGGTCGTTATTAAACCTATCCCACTCTCTAGATACCCCTTAGCACGTAAAGTAATATTATTTGGTGGTCCAGCCATGGAGAAGAGTTTAGACACTAGGATAAGATAAGGAACACACCCATTATCAAGAAATCACATTAGGATTCTCTTTTGAACCTGTTCTCTAAAACACTAGTGCTTAGGAAATCTATTGGAGGCAGAAGCAATCAAGGGTAGCTTAGGGTTAGGGTTAGGGTTTGGGTGAGGGTTAGGGTACGGCTTAGGGTACTGGTTCGGGGAGGGGTTCTGGTACGGCGTAGGGTATGGGTTAGTGTTAGGGTTAGGGTTAGTGTTAGGGTTAGGGCTCGGTTTAGGGTACGGGTTAGGATTAGGGTACGCGTTAGGGTTAGGGTAGGGGTTAGGGTTAGGGTACGTGTTAGTGTGAGGGTAGTTATTAAACCTATCCCACTCTCTAGATAACCCTTAGCACGTAAAGGAATATTATTTGGGGGTCCAGCCAAGGAGAAGAGTTTAGACACTAGGATAAGATAAGGAACACACCCATTATCAAAAAATCACATTAGGATTCTCTTTTTAACCTGTTCCTTAAAACACTAGTGCTTAGGAAATCTATTGGAGGCAGGAGCAGTCAAGGGTAACTTAGGGTAGGGTTAGGGTTAGGGTGAGGGTTTGGGGACGGCTTACGGTACGGGTTCGAGGAAGGGTTCGGGTAGGGCATAGGGTATGGTTTAGGGTTAGGGTTAGGGTTAGTATTAGGGGTGGGCTCGGTTTCGGGTATGGGTTAGGATTAGGGTACGCGTTAGGGTTAGGGTAGGGGTTAGGGTTAGGGTACACGTTAGGGTTAGGGTCGTTATTAAACCTATCCCACTCTCTAGATACCCCTTAGCACGTAAAGGAATATTATTTAGGGGTCCCCCATGGAGAAGAGTTTAGACACTAGGAGAAGATAAGGAACACTCCCATTATCAAGAAATCACATTAGGATTCTCTTTTTAACCTGTTCCTTAAAACACTAGTGCTTAGGAAATCTATTGGAGGCAGAAGCAGTCAAGGGTAGCTTAGGCTTAGGGTTAGGGTTAGGGTGAGGGTTAGGGTACGGCTTAGGGTACGGGTTCGGGGAGGGGTTAGGGTACGGCGTAGGGTATGGGTTAGGGTTAGGGTTAGGTTTAGGGTTAGTGTTAGGGTACGTGTTAGGGTGAGGGTAGTTATTAAACCTATCCCACTCTCTAGATACCCCTTAGCACGTAAAGGAATATTATTTGGGGGTCCAGCCATGGAGAAGAGTTTAGACACTAGGAGAAGATAAGGAACACACCCATTATCAAGAAATCACATTAGGATTCCCTTTTTAACCTGTTCCTTAAAACACTAGTGCTTAGGAAATCTATTGGAGGCAGAAGCAGTCAAGGTAGCTTAGGGTTAGGGTTAGGGTTAGGGTGAGGGTTAGGGTACGGCTTAGGGTTCGGGTTCAGGGAGGGGTTCGTGTAGGGCGTAGGGTATGGGTTAGGGTTAGGGTTAGGGTTAGTGTTAGGGTTAGGGCTCGGTTTAGGGTACGGGTTAGGATTAGGGTACGCGTTAGGGTTAGGGTAGGGGTTAAGGTTAGGGTACGCGTTAGGGTGAGGGTAGTTATTAAACCTATCCCACTCTCTAGATACCCCTTAGCACGTAAAGGAATATTATTTTGTGGTCAAGCCATGGAGAAGAGTTTAGACACTAGGAGAAGATAAGGAACACACCCATTATCACGAAATCACATTAGGATTCTCTCTTTAACCTTTTCCTTAAAACACTAGTGCTTAGGAAATCTATTGGAGGCAGAAGCAGTGAAGGGTAGCTTAGGGTTAGGGTTAGGGTTAGGGTGAGGGTTAGGGTACGGCTTAGGGTACGGGTTCGGGGAGGGGTTCGGGTAGGGCGTAGGGTATGGGTTAGGGTTAGGGTTAGGGCTAGTGTTAGGGTTAGGGCTCGGTTTAGGGTACGGGTTAGGATTAGGGTACGCGTTAGGGTTAGGGTAGGGGTTAGGGTTAGGGTACGCTTCAGGGTGAGGGTAGCTATTAAACCTATCCCACTCTCTAGATACCCCTTAGCACGTAAAGGAATATTATGTGGGGGTCCAACCATGGAGAAGAGGTTAGACACTAGGAGAAGATAAGGAACACACCCATTATCAAGAAATCACATTAGGATTCTCTTTTTAACCTGTTCCTTAAAACACTAGTGCTTAGGAAATCTATTGGAGGCAGAAGCAATCAAGGGTAGCTTAGGGTTAGGGTTAGGGTTAGGGTGAGGGTTAGGGTACGGCTTAGGGTACGGGTTCGGGGAGGGGTTCGGGTAGGGCGTAGGGTATGGGTTAGGGTTAGGGTTAGGGCTAGTGTTAGGGTTAGGGCTCGGTTTAGGGTACGGGTTAGGATTAGGGTACGCGTTAGTGTTAGGGTAGGGGTTAGGGTAAGGGTACGCGATAGGGTAAGGTTAGTTATTAAACCTATCCCACTCTCTAGATACCCCTTAGCACGTAAAGGAATATTATTTGGTGGTCCAGCCATGGAGAAGAGTTTAGACACTAGGAGAAGATAAGGAACACACCCATTATCAAGAAATCACATTAGGATTCTCTTTTTAACCTGTTCCTTAAAACACTAGTGCTTAGGAAATCTATTGGAGGCAGAAGCAGTCAAGGGTAGCTTAGGGTTAGGGTTAGGGTTAGGGTGAGGGTTAGGGTACGGCTTAGGGTACGGGTTCGGGGAGGGGTTCGGGTAGAGTGTAGGGTATGGGTTAGGGTTAGGGTTAGGACTAGTGTTAGGGTTAGGGCTAGGTTTAGGGTACGGGTTAGGATTAGGGTACGCGTTAGGGTTAGGGTAGGAGTTAGGGTTAGGGTATGCGTTAGGGTGACGGTAGTTATTAAACCTATCCCACTCTCTAGATACCCCTTAGCACGTAAAGGAATATTATTTGTGGGTCCAGCCATGGAGAAGAGGTTAGACACTAGGAGAAGATAAGGAACACACCCATTATCAAGAAATCACATTAGGATTCTCTTTTTAACCTGTTCCTTAAAACACTAGTGCTTAGGAAATCTATTGGAGGCAGAAGCAATCAAGGGTAGCTTAGGGTTAGGGTTAGGGTTAGGGTGAGGGTTAGGGTACGGCTTAGGGTACGGGTTCGGGGAGGGGTTCGGGTACGGCGTAGGGTATGGGTTAGGGTTAGGGTTAGGTTTAGGGTTAGTATTAGGGTACGTGTTAGGGTGAGGGTAGTTATTAAACCTATCCCACTCTCTAGATACCCCTTAGCACGTAAAGGAATATTATTTGGGGGTCCAGCCATGGAGAAGAGTTTAGACACTAGGAGAAGATAAGGAACACACCCATTATCAAGAAATCACATTAGGATTCTCTTTTGAACCTGTTCCTTAAAACACTAGTGCTTAGGAAATCTATTGGAGGCAGAAGCAGTCAAGGGTAGCTTAGGGTTAGGGTTAAGGTGAGGGTGAGGGTTTGGGGACGGCTTAAGGTACGGGTTCGAGGAGGGGTTCGTGTAGGGCGTAGGGTATGGGTTAGTGTTAGGGTTAGGGTTAGTGTTAGGGTTAGGGCTTGGTTTAGGGTACGGGTTAGGATTAGGGTACGCGTTAGGGTTAGGTTAGGGGTTAGGGTTAGGGTACACGTTAGGGTTAGGGTCGTTATTAAACCTATCCCACTCTCTAGATACCCCTTAGCACGTAAAGTAATATTATTTGGTGGTCCAGCCATGGAGAAGAGTTTAGACACTAGGATAAGATAAGGAACACACCCATTATCAAGAAATCACATTAGGATTCTCTTTTGAACCTGTTCTCTAAAACACTAGTGCTTAGGAAATCTATTGGAGGCAGAAGCAATCAAGGGTAGCTTAGGGTTAGGGTTAGGGTTTGGGTGAGGGTTAGGGTACGGCTTAGGGTACTGGTTCGGGGAGGGGTTCTGGTACGGCGTAGGGTATGGGTTAGTGTTAGGGTTAGGGTTAGTGTTAGGGTTATGGCTCGGTTTAGGGTACGGGTTAGGATTAGGGTACGCGTTAGGGTTAGGGTAGGGGTTAGGGTTAGGGTACGTGTTAGTGTGAGGGTAGTTATTAAACCTATCCCACTCTCTAGATAACCCTTAGCACGTAAAGGAATATTATTTGGGGGTCCAGCCAAGGAGAAGAGTTTAGACACTAGGATAAGATAAGGAACACACCCATTATCAAAAAATCACATTAGGATTCTCTTTTTAACCTGTTCCTTAAAACACTAGTGCTTAGGAAATCTATTGGAGGCAGGAGCAGTCAAGGGTAACTTAGGGTAGGGTTAGGGTTAGGGTGAGGGTTTGGGGACGGCTTACGGTACGGGTTCGAGGAAGGGTTCGGGTAGGGCATAGGGTATGGTTTAGGGTTAGGGTTAGGGTTAGTATTAGGGGTGGGCTCGGTTTCGGGTATGGGTTAGGATTAGGGTACGCGTTAGGGTTAGGGTAGGGGTTAGGGTTAGGGTACACGTTAGGGTTAGGGTCGTTATTAAACCTATCCCACTCTCTAGATACCCCTTAGCACGTAAAGGAATATTATTTAGGGGTCCCCCATGGAGAAGAGTTTAGACACTAGGAGAAGATAAGGAACACTCCCATTATCAAGAAATCACATTAGGATTCTCTTTTTAACCTGTTTCTTAAAACACTAGTGCTTAGGAAATCTATTGGAGGCAGAAGCAGTCAAGGGTAGCTTAGGCTTAGGGTTAGGGTTAGGGTGAGGGTTAGGGTACGGCTTAGGGTACGGGTTCGGGGAGGGGTTAGGGTACGGCGTAGGGTATGGGTTAGGGTTAGGGTTAGGTTTAGGGTTAGTGTTAGAGTACGTGTTAGGTTGAGGGTAGTTATTAAACCTATCCCACTCTCTAGATACCCCTTAGCACGTAAAGGAATATTATTTGGGGGTCCAGCCATGGAGAAGAGTTTAGACACTAGGAGAAGATAAGGAACACACCCATTATCAAGAAATCACATTAGGATTCCCTTTTTAACCTGTTCCTTAAAACACTAGTGCTTAGGAAATCTATTGGAGGCAGAAGCAGTCAAGGTAGCTTAGGGTTAGGGTTAGGGTTAGGGTGAGGGTTAGGGTACGGCTTAGGGTTCGGGTTCAGGGAGGGGTTCGTGTAGGGCGTAGGGTATGGGTTAGGGTTAGGGTTAGGGTTAGTGTTAGGGTTAGGGCTCGGTTTAGGGTACGGGTTAGGATTAGGGTACGCGTTAGGGTTAGGGTAGGGGTTAAGGTTAGGGTACGCGTTAGGGTGAGGGTAGTTATTAAACCTATCCCACTCTCTAGATACCCCTTAGCACGTAAAGGAATATTATTTTGTGGTCAAGCCATGGAGAAGAGTTTAGACACTAGGAGAAGATAAGGAACACACCCATTATCACGAAATCACATTAGGATTCTCTTTTTAACCTTTTCCTTAAAACACTAGTGCTTAGGAAATCTATTGGAGGCAGAAGCAGTGAAGGGTAGCTTAGGGTTAGGGTTAGGGTTAGGGTGAGGGTTAGGGTATGGCTTAGGGTACGGGTTCGGGGAGGGGTTCGGGTAGGGCGTAGGGTATGGGTTAGGGTTAGGGTTAGGGCTAGTGTTAGGGTTAGGGCTCGGTTTAGTGTACGGGTTAGGATTAGGGTACGCGTTAGGGTTAGGGTAGGGGTTAGGGTTAGGGTACACGTTAGGTATAGGGTCGTTATTAAACCTATCCCACTCTCTAGATACCCCTTAGCACGTAAAGGAATATTATTTGGGGGTCCAGCCATGGAGAAGAGTTAAGACACTAGGAGAAGATAAGGAACACACCCATTATCACGAAATCACATTAGGATTCTCTTTTTCACCTGTTCCTTAAAACACTAGTGCTTAGGAAATCTATTGGAGGCAGAAGCAGTCAAGGGTAGCTTAGGCTTAGGGTTAGGGTTAGGGTGAGGGTTAGGGTACGGCTTAGGGTACGGGTTCGGGGAGGGGTTCGGGTACGGCGTAGGGTATGGGTTAGGGTTAGGGTTAGGGTTAGTGTTAGGGTTAGGTCTCGGTTTAGGGTACGGGTTAGGATTAGGGTACGCGTTAGGGTTAGGTTAGGGGTTAGGGTTAGGGTACGTGTTAGGGTGAGGGTAGTAATTAAACCTATCCCACTCTCTAGATACCCCTTATCACGTAAAGGAATATTATTTGGGGGTCCAACCATGGAGAAGAGTTTAGACACTAGGATAAGATAAGGAACACACCCATTATCAAGACGTCACAGTAGGATTCTCTTTTGAACCTGTTCCTTAAAACAGTAGTGTTTAGGAAATTTATTGGAGGCAGAAGCAGTCAAGGGTAGCTTAGGTTTAGGGTTAGGGTTAGGGTTAGGGTGAGGGTTAGCGTACGGCTTAGGGTACGGGTTCGGTGAGGGGTTCGGGTACGGCATAGGGTATGGGTTAGGGTTAGGGTTAGGGTTAGTGTTAGGGTTAGGGCTCGGTTTAGGGTACGGGTTAGGATTAGGGTATGCGTTAGTGTTTGGGTAGGGGTTAGGATTAGGGTACGCGTTAGGGTTAGGGTCGTTATTAAACCTATCCCACTCTCTAGATACCCCTTAGCACGTAAAGGAATATTATTTGGGGGTCCAGCTATGGAGAAGAGTTTAGACACTAGGATAAGATAAGGAACACACCCATTATCAAGAAATCACATTAGGATTCTCTTTTTAACCTGTTCCTTAAAACACTAGTGTTTAGGAAATCTATTGGAGGCAGAAGCAGTCAAGGGTAGCTTAGGGTTAGGGTTAGGGTTAGTGTGAAGGTTAGGGTACGGCTTAGGGTTCGGGTTCGGGGAGGCGTTATGCTATGGCGTAGGGTATGGGTTAGGGTTAGGGTTAGGGTTAGTGTTAGGGTTAGGGCTCGGTTTTGGGTACGGGTTAGGATTAGGGTACGCGTTAGGGTTAGGGTCGGGGTTAGCGTTACGGTACGCGTTAGGGTGAGGGTAGTTATTAAACCTATCCCACTCTCTAGATACCACTTAGCACGTAAAGGAATATTATTTGGGGGTCCAGCCATGGAGAAGAGTTTAGACACTAGGATAAGATAAGGAACACACCCATTATCAAGAAATCACATTAGGATTCCCTTTTTTACTTGTTCCTTAAAACACTAGTGCTTAGGAAATCTACTGGAGGCAGGAGCCATCAAGGTTAGCTTAGGGTTAGGTTTAGGGTTAAGTTTAGGGTGAGGGTTACGGTACAGCTTCAGGCCCTCTTCTGGTTCCGGGGGGCAGGCTGAGCCTGTGGTTAATTCTTCTTCCTGATGGGAAAATAGAGTGACCTGTGCCTGTCCCAACACATAGAGCTAGTCTCTCATTGGTTCCCCTTCTTCCCATTCATCTTCAGGACATATTGCAATCTGAACGGAACAGGAGGTTAAAGGTGCTGATGCTCCAAGTAGGGAGGTTGCTAGTAAAGCGGCTGGAATGGCGAACCGGAGCACAAGGAGATGAGAAATGAGGTGCGTTTTAGAAACCTTTCCCGATCACACGGTGTACCATCTTCTGGGTTTCTCATGCATCTTTTCGATGTAGGAAGATGACCTTGTACCTGGAGATTTGGGACCCATGGGATGGGTACCACGCAGTATTACTTTAAAGGGTCTGCGGTGGCTCACCCAACCTCACCAAACCTCTCAGCCCCAAGAGTGTCCCCCCTTATGTCTCATCCAGCTGTGGGTCCAGATATGGTCAATCCAGGTTGCATCACAGCCCCTGAATGAATTGTGTGAGTATTTCTCTCTCTTTCACTGTCTTTGTTTCATGGGTTTTTAAAAGTAATTTATTTTTATAATGGGGTTTAGCTGCTTTTCACTGCTGTGTTTATGCCGCTTTACACCCACTTGACTCACTTACAGAGAGATATCAATACATAGGTTTTAAGATTCTTACTAGTCAGAAATATTCTTGTGCGATGAATAGGGGGTGTTGAGTCCAGTTCACTGAGCAAGGAGTAAGTGTTGTCTATTACATATTGGGTTTATGGAACGGTATGTGAGCTAATTTGAAACCCTTGTTTTATGCATCACCCCACCTCACCTTTCCCGTTAAGCAGCCATAGTGTGTTTTCTAAATGTGTGATTCTCTTCTGTTTTGTAATTCAGTTCAAGTGTAACGGTTTTTACATTCCCTCTATAAGTGATATCTTATGATAAGTGTCTTTTTCTGTGTGACTTATTTCACTTAGAATAGTTGTACCTAAATCCACTCATCATGCTGCTACTAACATTATGACATTGATGTCATGCCTGAGTGATATCTCATTCTACATAAGGACCTCAAATTCTTTATCCATTTTTCGCTTTCCTGGGCTATTTAAGATGTAATGAAGTGGAGGTTCCTGTCAACAGAGCAGCCGTAAACTTTGGGGTGCCTGTGTCTTGCTGATTTTTAGTTTTCCCAATTTATACACCCATGAGTGGAAGTGCCCTATGCTCTCTAAGCTGTGTTTTTTCGATGTTTCAGGACACACCGTACACTTCTCCAGAGTGGCTGTTGGCAATTTACATCCCACCCATCAGCGTAGCAAGGCTCCCATTTCTCCATGGCCTGTCCTGCATTTCTGGTTTTGATACATTTTTCAGCATGGCCCTTTTGACCGATGGGAAGCGAGAATTCTTTGTAGTGCTGATTGGCCTTGCCAGGTTGTTTGGTTGGCCAAAACGGGCGTATGCGTTTTTTCCTGAATATATTCAGGAAAAAACGCATACGCCCTTTTTGGCCAAGGGCATCACTGTCGACGTTTTGCCGCTTTTCATGGGCTTTAAAGGCGATTCGAATCTACCTCCTGAAATCTGTTTCCTGCAATTCTGCCTTGCTTTCAAATCCTCTTTGTTGCCTTCCCTCAATTTATTTGTGGACGAGAGTTATCATTTATAACTGCGCAGGTTTTGTGAATTGCAGTGCCCCTGACCTGAATTTTTCAACTCGCTTTTTTGGGAGCTGGCCGCAAAAGTGCAGGATTGCTTCAGGCCCTCTTCTGGTTCCGGGGACCAGGCTGAGCCTGTGGTTAATTCTTCTTCCTGATGGGAAAATAGAGTGATGTGTGCGTGTCCCAACATATAGAGCTAGTCTCTCATTGGTTCCCCTTCTTCCCATTCATCCTCAGGACAAATTGCAACCTGTACGGAACAGGAGGTTAAAGGTGCTGATTCTCCAAGGAGGGAGATGGCTAGTAAAGTGGCTGGAATGGCGAACCGGAGCACAAGGAGATGACAAATGAGGTGCGTTTTAGAAACCTTTCCCGATCACACGGTGTACCATCTTCTGGGTTTCTCATGCATGTTTTCGATGTAGGAAGATGCCCTTGTACCGGGAGATTTGGGACCCATGGGATGGGTACCACGCAGTATTACTTTAATAGGTCTGCATTTGCTCACCCAACCTCACCAAACCTCTCAGCCCCAAGAGTGTCCACCCTTATGTCTCATCCAGCTGTGGGTATAGATATGGTCAATACAGGTTGTATCACAGCCCCTGACCGAATTGTGTAAGAATTTCTCTCTCTTTCATTGTCTTTGTTTCATGGGTTTTTTAAAGAAATTTATTTTTATAATGGGGTTTAGCTTCTTTTCACTGCTCTGTTTATGCCGCTTTACACCCACTTGACTCACTTACGGAGAGATATCAATACCTAGGTTTTAAGATTCTTACTTGTCAGATATATTCTTGTGCGGTGAATAGCGGGTGTTGAGTCCAGTTCACTGAGCAAGGAGTAGTTCTTGTCTATTACATATTGGGTTTACGGAACGGTATATGAACTAATTTGAAACCCTTCTTTCATGTATCACACCACCTCACCTTTCCCGTTAAGCAGTCATAGTGTGTCTTCTAAAAGTGTGACTCTGTTCTGTTTTGTAATTCAGTTCAAGTGTGACGGTTTTTACATTCCCTCTATAAGTGATATCTTATGATAAGTGTCTTTTTCTGTGTGACTTATTTCACTTAGAATCGTCGAAACTAAATCCACTCCTCATGCTGCTACTCGCGTTAAGAGATTGATTTTATGGCTGAGTGATATTCCATTTTACATAAGAAGCAAAACTTCTTTATCCATTTTTCTGTTTCCTAGGATATTTAAGGTGTAATGAAGTGGAGGTTCTTGTCAACAGAGCAACTCTTAACTTTGGGTTGCCTGTGTCTTGCTGATTTTTAGATTTCCCAATTTATACGCCCATGCGTGGAAGTGCCCCATTCTCTGTAGCTGTGTTTTTTAGATGTTTTTGGAAACACCATACCCTTCTGCAGAGTCGCCATTGGCAATTTACATCCCGCCCATCAGTGTAACAAGGCTCCCTTTCCTCCTTGTCCTCTCCTGCATTTCTTGTTTTTACACTTGTTTAGGAAGTTCCTTTTGACCGATAGGAAGTGAGACTCCTTTGTAGTGCTGATTTGCATTTCCGGCTTGCTTGGTTGGCCAAAAAGGGCCTATGCGTTTTTTTCTGAATTTATTCAGGAAAAAATGCATACGCCCTTTTTGGCCAAGGGCATCCTTGTCGACGTTTGGCCGCTTTTCATGTGCTTTAGTGGCGATTCGATTCTAACTCCTGAAATTTGTTTCCTGCAATTCTGCCTTGCTTTCCAATCCTTTTCGTTGCCTTCCCTCAATATAGTTTTGGACGATAGTTATAATTTAAAACTCTGCAGGTTTATGAATTGCAGTGCCCCTGAGCTCCATTTTTCAACTCGCTTTTTGGGAGCTTCCCGCAGAGCCGCTGGTTTGCTTCTGGCCCTACTCTGGTTCTCAGTGGCAGGCTAAGCCTTTGCTTAATTCTTCTTCCTGATTGGAAATTAGAGTGACATGTGCCTGTCCGAGCATCTAGGGCTTGGCTCTCCTTGTTTCTCCTCCTTCCCCTTCTTCCTTTGGACAAATTCCAAATTCTGTGCAACTGGATGTTGAAGGTGCTGACATCCTCAAGTGGGGAGGTTTTAAGGAAAATGGCTGGAGGGGTGAATCCAACAACCAGGAAATTAGGAGTTTTGGTTTCTTTTCCAAAATCTTCCTGATCCAACCGTGTTCCATCTTCTGTGTGTCACTAGCATGTTTTAGCTGTAGGAAAGGTCCCGTGTATGTAAGGAGAACACCAGGGATTTTTCCAAATCAGTGTCTCCCCGATCTCCAATCTGGGGAATTTTTAAGCTACTGGTACATGTGTGTTCATTAAGGGACTTGGGCCGTAGGCAGAGTCCGAACTTTAGATGATTGAAGTCTTCAGGTTCAGAAACGCTCACCATCGGCCTCCTTTAGTTTCCATTTTATCTGTAGTTGATAGATGATGTTGATATAGATATCTATTGTTTTTCAGATTATTTCCCCTTAGGGGTCATTAAAAAATATTGAGTATAGTTCCCTGTGCTATACAGTAGTTCCTTGTTGATGATATATTTTATACATAGCAGTGTGTATATGTTAATCCGAAACTGTTAATTTATCCCTCCTCCCACCTTTCCCCTTTGGTAATAAAAAAATATAAGATTTTATACTTCTCAGAAATCTAGGAGCTGAAAGAGAGGTATCATTTTCAATGGAAAATCATTCAAAACAAGGTTGAAACTTCAACCAAGATTATTAGATGTACATCCTTGGAAAGAAATCACTGCATTTCACTACTGTTGACCTGACAAATAAGACAAACCCCTCCACTGAACTTGCTTATAATAAAGTGATGGAAATATCAAATGGAAGTGTTAGAAACATCTTATTTTACACGAGCCTTATACACTGCTCTATGTTAATTACAGTTTGGCTCACACATCTGTTCATTGAAGTTACAATGTTCTCAAATTCTGTTACTGATCCTGCAGAGTGGGCCCCAACAAGGGTGTCCCTGCCCAGTGTCATTGGAGCCAACAGATCGAGACTGACTTTGGTTCAGAAGCAAAGGAAAACTTTATATTTTAATCAGAGAATGGAGAGGTGAGAGTGTGTGCTCCCCTGCGGGTTGTGGGCCGGGCTGCTGTGTAGGGATCCTGTCAGCATCAGCGGGAGGGAGGGGGCGGAACTCTCGAGGGCCGGGTTGGCTGAAGCTCAGGTTCTATGTCGCAGAGTCTGCACAGGGCCCCACGAGCTGAGGTGTCGGCCCAGCCATTTTGCACTAGTAAATCGGGTCTGAAGTGCCGGGTGTGGGACCTCTGCATGTGGAAACCTAGGAGCAAGTGAAATTAGACAAAGTACAAAGGAAAAAATGGTTAGACTTTATTTTATTGCCCAGATTCTATTTTTATCTCCCAGGAATTTTTAATGGGCTTTGCCAGTGACAAAGCCCTCCTCTGCCTTTTGTCCCATTCCTCATTCGTGGGGCGCTGAGGGTGCAGACACCTCTTCTGTAAATGCTTCGTGCTGAGTTGGGTGTCCTCATACCTGGGGGGAGGGGCAGGACTTCTCTCCAGCAGCCTCCAGGTGAGGTTGATTGTCCCCAGGCCTCCTCCCTCACTGCTCGTCTGCCTGAGCACCAGCACTGGAAGTTTCATAGATTCTAATGACCTTTAAGGGTCCAGGAAAGAGATGTTCAGAGACGTTGCGGGGCGGGTGGGCGGTTTTACCCTGCTCCACATTGGTTCGACCCCCTTAGGCTGACGGTTTCTGCCAGCCTAGATGCTCTGACCAGTAGTCTGTGCTTTCTTCAGTTAGGCCACTGAATTAACGTACAAACAGCACCAGGTGTCAGAGCCCTGCTTGCTCAACTCCCAGACACTCCAGGGCTGGTGGTGATCCAGGACCATGACGGCCACTCAGTCAACGGCCTTTTGAAGTAGGAGGAGTACAGCCGGTCTCATTGGCCTCCGTCACCGCAGTGTCTGTAGGCTTTTCTATGGTGGCAGCGTTATTTACGGTTCCCCTGCCAAGTTTATTAGCTCCGCTCTGGGTGCAGTAAGTCCTGTAAGCAATAGTCTGCTCTTTTGGGGCACACTCTTGTTGTTTTCTGAGAGAAGCTCCAGGTCAAGTGATGGTCACACGAGTCGTCATGGGGGCCCATTGCCCCCAGTTGTCTCTCCGGAGGTTGGTGTTGGAGGGCCTCCTCACTCGAGGTCATTGTGCCCACGGAGCAATCCCTGCAACTTCAGGGCATGGTGGGTGGTTAGGATCACCAAGTGGCGTCCTTTACCCTTAGGAGGGAGCTGGCCTTGCGGGCTGCTGATTTCCAGGTTTTTAGATACCCCCAGTATCCTGGTCGGATGGGGTGGCTGGTCAATGCCTGGAGGGCATTCTTGCATTGTTCCATTTCAAGTGGTCCCAGTTTTTGCACTAATACTCCAAGGGCGATTTGCCTTGGACCAGGAATGTAAAGGTCAAAGGGTTTAGCTAACTTAGGGAGGTCCAGGGCAAGGGTCTGAATTGACTGCACTTTCCCTTCTTGAAAGGCTGCTTCTGGATTCTATTCAAAAGGATCATCATCTTTTCCTTTCAGTGTTTCATATAGAGGCCCAGCTATTAGACTGTAGTTAGGGATCCAGATGCAGCAAACCCCGGTCTCCCCAGGATCCCCTAAGCTGTCTTCTAGATTCAGGAAGGATGAGGCAGCAAATGGCTTCTTCCCTTTCCTGGGGTGGGCTTCTCCGACGTTCTGTGTGAATGAAACCCAGGAAGGTCACCTTAGTTTGTGATATTTGAGCCTTTTTCTTGGACACCTTCTATCTTTTATTGGCTAGGTAGTTCAGAGGCCTCCTTAGTCGGGCTGGTGATCAGAATGTCATCTGCATATTGAAGGAGGGTTCCCTTCTCCAGAGGTAGATCTTTTAGGTCTTTAGCTAACGTTTCCCAAAAGATGGTGTGGGAATTTTTGAACCCCTGGGGCAGGACGGCCCAGCAGCATTGTTTTTGTTGTATGTTGAGTCCTGCCACTCACAGCCAAAATTTCTTGTGACTCTGGGACTAATGGAATACAGAAGAAGGCATCATTGAAGTCTAATACAGAATACCATGTCCTGGTGTATGGTAGAATGACCAGCAGGGTGTAGGAATTTGGAACTACTAGATGTATATCCTCTGTGGCTTCACTGACTGTCCTGGCGTCCTCTACCAGGTACCCAGCAGCCCACGGGGCTCTTGTGGTCGGGCCCCTCCCAGGATATGGAGCTCACCTGGGCAGGTACCCAGCTGCCCATGGGGCTCTCGGTGTTAGGCCACTCCCAGGATATGGAGCTCACCTGGGCAGGTACCCAGCAGCCCATGGGGCCCTCATGGTCAGGCCCCTCCCAGGTTATGGAGCTCACCTGGGCAGGTACGCAGCAGCCCACAGGGCTCTCGTGGGCAGGCCCCTCCCTGGATACGGAGCTCCCCTGGACAGGTACCCTGGCAGGGCTGGGCACACAGGAACCGTGCACATAGCCCTCATTGCAGAGCACCCCCAGCACAACTGTAGCTCAGAGCTGACACAGAGCACCTCAGAGCAGAGCTTGAACTAACAAACAGCAGCTCCAACAGGTCTGTGACCCTAGGCTTCACTCTGTGCAGCCTCCCTCTGCGTGGTCTTCCAGGGGCTTCCACTGCATCCGGGGCACCAGGCCTCTGTCTGCACCCACCACCCCTCCTCTCCCTGACTCCTGGGTTCCTCTCATTAGCAGAGGGTCTTCTTGAAGTTGTCTCCCACTCATGGACCAGATGAAATGATTAGAAAACAAGCCAGGGCTGCCGCCCCTTATCTATCCTGACTCTCGGGACCCTACACCTGTTCCTTGGATCTGGCCGGTGCAGCAAGGCCCATTTTCTGCAACTCTGAGCCCCTGAGGGGCGAGGATTGGCTGACCTTGGCAGCCTGACCCGGCCGGCCAGCCCTTCCCAGGTGTGCCTGGGTTGAGGTCAATATAAACACCCCTCCAGGCAGCAAAAGCCTCTGCAGCTGTGCCTGACGCCATATTCTCTGCCCCGTCAGCAGTCTCGGGGTTGGGATGGTGGGAGGGAGTAGGGCCCGTGGCTCTATGAGTGGCCCGGTGTGACTGGGGCTCTGCTGGACTTCCTGAAGGAGTTGCCCTGCTGCTACCTGCTAAAGAAGAGGATGTGTCACCCATACTTGCTGCTGGAATTTCTCCCCGGGCAGAGGTGAGGAAGGAAAAAAGCAGTGGGGGCCGGGACAGGAGGGGTACCTCAGGCAGGGAAATGGAAAGCTTCCAGACGAGTGCCCGGGGCCAGGACCATCCTGGCTGGCCTGCAGGCACCAAGTCGGCCTGCGTGTCCAAGCCCCTTCCTCTAGCTTTTAAAGTCTTTGCACACATTCAGGTGTTTTACCTGGGAAGGGTGGGAAAAGTTCAGCAGCAACTGGCCTGGGGCTCAGCTCACATTTACTCAGAGACGCCTCCTCACGGTCCCCCAGCTTTGCAATGAGGACGCTCCTTGTGTTGGGGCTGCTGGCTGCATGGGAAATGATTCCCCACCTGTGACCAATTGTTTACCACTGGAGCAAGTGCCCTGATAGGGTTTTCCTCTGTATGACCAGTGGGTTCTGTTTTTTTTTTTTCTTTTTTGGTTCAAGGTAAATTTTATTCCTCTTTTTGTATTTATGGATATAAGCATGGAAATAATTCATTCATATAAATACGTCTATGGGAAGGACAGAACTTTTTTTTCTGTTTTATTTTTTTAAGTATTAATTATTTTTTAATTTTTGAATTTATTTTATTCATTTTTTTATACAGCAGGTTCTTATTGGTTATCTATTTTATACATATAAGTGTATATATGTCAATCCCAGGCTCGCAATTCATCCCACCACCACCACCCTGCCACTTTCCCCCCTTGGTGTCCATACATTTGTTCTCTACATCTGTGTCTCTATTTCTGCCTTGCAAACCGGCTCATCTGTACCATTTTTCTAGGTTCCACATGTATGCGTTAATATACGATATTTGTTTTTCTCTTTCTGACTTACTTCACTCTGTATGACAGTCTCTAGATCTATCCACGTCTCTACAAATGACCCAATTTCATTCCTTTTTATGGCTGAGAAATATTGCATTTTATATATGTAGCACATCTTTTCCGTTCATCTGTCTATGGGCATTTAGGTTGCTTCCATGACCTGGCTATTGTAAATAGTGCTGCAGTGAACATTGTGGTGAATATGTCTTTTTGAATTATGGTTTTCTCTGGGTATATGGCCAGTAGTGGGATTGCTGGGTCACACGGTAATTCTATTTTTAGTTTTTTAAGGAACCTCCATACTGTTCTCCATAGTGACTGTATCAACTTACATTCCCACAAATAGTGTAAGAGGGTTCCCTTTTCTCCACACCCTCTCCAGCATTTGTTGTTTGTAGATTTTCTGATGATGCCCATTCTAACTCGTGTGAGGTGATAACTCATTGTAGTTTTGGTTTATATTTCTCTAATAATTAGTGATGTTGAGCAGCTTTTCATGTGCTTCTTGGTCATCTGTATGTCTTCTTGGGACAAATGTCTATTTACGTCATCTGCCCATTTTTGGATTGGGTTGTTTGTTTTTTTACTGTTGAGCTGCATGAGCTGTTTATATACATTGGAGATTAATCCTTTGTCCATTGATTCGTTTGCAAATATTTTCTCCCATTCTGAGGGTTGTCTTTTCGTCTTGTTTGTAGTTTCCTTTGCTTTGCAAAAGCTTTTAGGTTTCATTTGCTCCCATTTGTTTATTATTGTTTCTTATTCCATTACTCTAGGAGGTGGATCAAAAAAGACCTTGCTGTGATTTATGTCAAAGAGTATTCTTCCTATGTTTTCCTCTAAGAGTTTTATAGTGTCCGGTCTTACATTTTGGTCTCTAATGCATTTTGAGTTTATTTTTTGTGTATGGTGTTAGGGAGTGTTCTAATTTCATTCTTTTACATGTAGCTGTCCATTTTTCCCAGCACCACTTATTGAAGAGACTGTCTTTTCTCCATTGTATATCCTTGCCTCCTTTGTCATAGATTAGTGGGTCATAGGTGTGTAGGTTTATCTCTGGGCTTTCTTTTTTTTTTTTTTTTCTTTTACATCTTTAATGGAGTATAATTGCTTTACAATTGTGTGTTAGTTTCTGCTGTATAAAAAACTGAATCAGCTATGCGTATACATATAACACCATATCCCCTCCCTCTTGCACCTCCCTCTCACTCCCTTATCCCACCCTTTTAGGTGGTCACAAAGCACAGAGCTGGTCTCCCTGTGCTATGTGGCTGCTTCCCAGTAGCTATCAATTTTACATTTGGTACTGTATATATGTCCATACCACTCTCTCACTTTGTCCCAGCTTACCCTTCCCCCTCCCCATGTCCTCAAGTCCTTTCTCTACATCTGTGTCCTTAATCCTTTCCTGCCCCTAGGTTCTACATAAACTTTTTTTTTTAGATTCCATATATATGTGTTAGCATACGGTGTTTGTTTTTCTCTTTCTGACTTACTTCACTCTGTAGGACAGACTCTAGATCCATCCACCTCACTAAAAATAACTCAATTTCGTTTCTTTTTATGGCTGAATCATGTTCCATTGTATATATGTGCCACATCTTCTTTATCCATTTATCTGTTGATGGACACTTAGGTTGCTTCCATGTCCTGGCTATTGTAAATAGAGCTACAGTGAACATTGTGGTACATGACTCTTTTTGAATTATGGTTTTCTCAGGGTAAATGTCCAGGAGTGGGTTTGCTGGGTTGTATGGTAGTTCTATTTTTAGTTTTTAAGGAACCTTCATACCGTTCTCCCTAGTGGCTATATCAATTTACATTCCCACCAACAGTGCAAGAGGGTTCCCTTTTCTCCAATTAATGCCTCTCCAGCATTTATTGTTGGTAGATTTTTTGATGATGGCCATTCTGACTGGTGTGAGGTGATACCTCGCTGTAGTTTTGATTTGCATTTCTCTAATGATTAGTGATGTTCAGCATCTTTCATGTGTTTGTTGGCAACCTGTATATCTTCTTTGGAGAAATGTCTATTTAGGTCTTCTGCCCATTTTTGGATTGGGTTGTTTGGTTTTGTGATATTGAGCTACATGAGCTGCTTTTTGGAGATTAATCCTTTGCCATTTGCTTCATTTGAAAATATTTTCTCCCATTCTGATGGTTGTCTTTTCATCTTGCTTATGTTTTCCTTTGCTGTGCAAAAGAATTTTTGTTTCATTAGGTCCCATTTTTTTATTTTTGTTTTTATTTCCATTTCTCTAGGAGGTGGGTCAAAAAGGATCTTGCTGTGATTTATGTCATAGACTGTTCTGCTTATGTTTTCCTCTAAGACTTTTATAGTGGCTGGTCTTATATTTAGGTCTCTAATCCATTTTGAGTTTATTTTTGTGTATGGTGTTAGGGAGTGTTCTAATTTCATTCTTTTACATGTAGCTGTCCAGTTTTCCCAGCACCACTTACTGAAGACACTGTCTTTTCTCCGTTGTATACCCTTGCCTCCTTTGTCATAGATTAGTTAACCATAGGTATGTGGGTTTATCTCTGTGCTTTCTATCCTGTTCTATTGACCTATATTTCTGTTTTTGTGTCAGTACCATATTATCTTGATTACTGTAGCTTTGTAATATAGTCTGAAGTCTGGAAGTCTGATTCCTCCAGCTCTTTTTTTTCCCCCTGAAGACTGCTTTGGCTATCCAAGGTCTTTTGTGTCTCCCTACAAATTTTAAGATTTTTTTTTCTTGTTCTGTAGAAAATGCCAAAGGTATTTTGATCGGGATTGCATTAAATCTGTAGATTGCTTTGGGTAGTATAGTCATTTTCACAATATTGATTCTTCTAATCCAAGAACATGGTATATGTCTCCATCTGTTTATATCATCTTTGATTTCTTTCATCAGTGTCTTATAGTTTTCTGAGTACAGGTCTTTTACTTCCTTAGGTAGGTTTATTCCTAGGTATTTTATTCTTTTTGTTGCAGTGGTAATGGGATTGTTTCCTTAATTTCTCTTTCTGATCTTTCATTGTTAGTGTATAGGAATGCAAGCAATTTCTGTGCATTAATTTTGTATCCTGCAACTTTACCAGATTCATTGATTAGCTCCAGTGGTTTTCTGGTGGCATCTTTAGGATTCTCTATCTATGATATCATGTCATCTGCAAACAGTGACAATTGTACTCCTTCTTTTCCTTTTTGTATTCCTTTTATTTCTTTTTCTTCTCTGATTGCCATGGCTAGGACTTCCAAAACTATGTTGAATAGCAGTGGTGAGAGTGGACATCCTCGTCTTGTTCCTGATCTTAGAGGAAACGCTTGCAGTTTTTCACCATTGAGAATGGTGTTTGCTGCGGGTTTGTCATATATGGCCTTTATTATGTTGAGGTAGTTTCCCTCTATGCCCACACTCTGCAGAGTTTTTATCATAAATGGGTGTTGAATTTTCACAAAATCTTTTCCTTCATCTATTGAGATGATCATATGGTTTTATTCTACAATTTGTTAATATGGTGTATTCACATTGATTTGTGTATATTGAAGAATCCTTGCATCCCTGGGATACACCCCACTTGATCATGGTGTATGATCCTTTTAATGTGTTGTTCGATTCTGTTTGCTAGTATTTGGTTGAGGATTTTTACATCTATATTCATCAGTGATATTGGTCTATAATTTTCTTTCCTTGTAGTATCTCTGTCTGATTTTGGTATCAGGGTGATGGTGGTCTCATAGAATGAGTTTGGGAGTGTTCCTTCCCCTGCAATTGTTTTGAAGAATTTGAGAAGGTTGGGTGTTAGCTCTTCTCTAAATGTTTGATAGAATTCACCTGTGATGCCATCCGGTTCTGGACTTTTGTTTGTTGGAAGATTTTTAATCACAGTTTCAATTTCATTGCTTGTGATAGGTTTGTTCATATTTTCTATTTCTTCCTGGTTCAGTCTTGGAAGGTTATCCCTTTCTAAGAATTTGTCCATTTCTTCCAGGTTGTCCATTTTATTGGCATAGATTTGCTTATAGTAGTCTCTTAGGATGCTTTGTATTCCTGTGGTGTCTGTTGTAACTTCTCCTTTTTCACTTCTAATTTTGTTGATTTGAGTCCTCTCCCTCTTTTTCTTGAGTCTGGCTAAAGGTTGATCATTATTGCTTATCTTCTCAAAGAACCAGCTTTTAGTTTTATTGATCTTTGCTTTCATTTTCTTTGTTTCTATTTCATTTATTTCTGCTCTGATCTTTAAGATTTCTTTCCTTCTACTAACTTTGGGTTTTGTTCTTCTTTCTCTAGTTCCTCTAGGTGTAAGGTTAGATTGTTTATTTGAGATTTTTCTTGTTTCTTGAGGTAGGCTTGTATTGCTATAAACTTCCCTCTTAGAACTGCTTTTGCCGCATCCCATAGGTTTTGGATCATCGTGTTTTTGTTGTCATTTGTCTCTAGGTAGTTTTTGATTTCCTCTTTGATTTCTTCAGTGATCTCTTGGTTATTTAGTAACGTATTGTTTAGCCTCCATGTGTTTGTGTTTTTTACGGTATTTTTCCGTGTAATTGATTTCTAATCTCATAGCATTGTGGTTGGAACAGCTGCTTGACATGATTTCAGTTTTCTTAAATTTACTGAGGCTTTGTGACCCAAGATGTGATCTATCTTGGAGAATGTTCCGTGTGCAGTTAAGAAGAACGTGTAATCTGCTGTTTTTGGATGGAATGTCCTATAAATATCAATTAACTCTATCTGGTCTATTGTGTCATTTAAAGCTTGTGTTTCCTTATTAATTTTCTGTCTGGCTGATCTCCACTGGTGTAAGTGAGCTGTTAAAGTCCCCCACTATTATTGTGTTACTGTTGATTTCCTCTTTTATAGCTGTTAGCGGTTGCCTTATACATTGAGGTGCTCCTATGTTGGGTACATATATATTTATAATTGTTATATCTTCTTCTTGGATTGATCCCTTGACCATTATGTACTGTCTTTCCTTGTCTCTTGTAACATTCTTTATTTTAAAGTCTATTTTATCTGATATGAGTATTGCTACTCCAGCTTTCTTTTGATTTTCATTTGCATAGAATATATTTTTCCATCGCCTCACTTTCAGTCTGTGTGTGTCCCTAGGTCTGAAATGGGTCTCTTGTAGACAGCATATATATGGGTCTTGTTTTTGTATCCATTCAGCGAGCCTGTGTCTTTTGGTTGGAACATTTAGTGCATTCACGTTTAAGGTAATTATCGATATGTATGTTCCTATTACTATTTTCTTAATTGTTATGGGGTTGTCTTGGTGGGTCCTTTTCTTCTCTTGTGTTTCCCACTTAGAGAAGTTCCTTTAGCATTTGGGGTAGAGCTGGTTTCATGGTGCTGAATTCTCTTAGCTTTTGCTTGTCTGTAAGGCTTTTGATTTCTCCATCAAATCTGAATGAGACCTTTGCAGGGTGGAGTACTCTTGGTTGTAGGTTCTTCCCTTTCATCACTTTAAATTGATCATGCCACTCCCTTCTGGCTTGTAGATTTTCTGCTGAGAAATCAGCTGTTATCCTTATGGGAGTTCCCTTGTATGTTATTTGTCATTTTTCCCTTGCTGCTTTCAATAATTTTTCTTTGTCGTTAATTTTTGTCAATTTGATTACTATGTGTCTTGTCATTTTTCTCCTTCGGTTTATCCTGCCTGGGACTCTCTGTGCTTCTGGACTTGGGTGGCTATTTCTTTTCCCATGCTAGGGAAGTTTTTGACCATAATCTCTTCAAATATATTCTCGGGTCCTTTCTCTCTCTTCTCCTTCTGGGACCCCTATCATGCGAATGTTGTTGTGTTTAATGTTGTCCCAGAGGACTCTTGGGGTGTCTTCATTTATTTTCATTCTTTTTCTTTATTCTGTTCCATGGCAGTGATTTCCACCTTTCTGTCTTCCAGGTCACTTATCCGTTCTTCTGCCACAGTTATTCTGCTACTGATTCCTTCTAGTATATTTTTCATTTCAGTTATTACATTGTTCACCTCTGTTTGTTTGTTCTTTAATTCTTCTAGGTATTTGTTCCTTAATTCTTCTAGGTCTTTGTTAAGCATTTTTTGTGTCTTCTCCATCTTTGCCTCCTTTCTTTTTCCAAGGTCTTGGCTCAACTTCACTATCATTATTCTGAATTCTTTTTCGGGAAGGTTCCCTATCTCCACGTCATTTCGTTTTTTTTTTTTTCTGGGGTTTTTATCTTGTTCCTTGATCTGGTATAAAGTCCTCTGCCTTTTCATTTTGTCTATCTTTCTGTGAATGTGGTTTTCCTTCCACAGGCTGCAGAATTGTAGTTCTTCTTGCTTCTGCTGTCTGCGCTCTGGTGGATGAGTCTATCTTAGAGGCTTGTGCAAGCTTCCTGATGGGAGGGACTGGTGGTGGGTAGAGCTGGGTGTTGCTTTGGTGGGCAGAGCTTTAATCCGCTTGTCTGTGGATTAAATAAAACTTTAATAAAAAGTTTAATCCGCTTGTCTGCTGATGCATGGGGCTGGGTTCCCTCCCTGTTGGTGGTTTGGCCTGAGGCGACCCAGCACTGGAGCCTACCTTGCTCTTGGTGGGGCTAATGGCGGACTCTGGGAGGGCTCACACCAAGGAGTATTTCCCAGAACTTCTGCTGCCATTGTCGTTGTCCTCACGGTGAGCCACAGCCACAGCCACCACCTGCCTCTGCAGGAGACCCTCTAAAAGTAGCAGGTAGTTCTGATCATTCTCCTACAGGGTCACTGCTCCTTCCCCTGGGTCCTGATGTGCACACTACTTTGTTTGTGCCCTCCATGAGTGGAGTATCTGAGTGGAGTTGAGACTCTGAGACTCTGCGTGGAGTCGCACAGACTCTGGGTCCTGTGAAGCTTCGATGTTTTGTGGTTCTAGAAATCCTATAGGAGACGGTCCACAGTAGGTGAAGCTAACGTTGTCAGTAGAGGTGTTGAAGCCAAAGATCTGCAGTTCCGACTAGAGGTGCCCATGTACATACAGGACAAAATCATCTCGTGTGAATGTAGTTCAGGCATGTTTAAGATGAATGCAGTCATGTTAATGCCTACCATATTCTATCTTGAGCCTCTCCTCAGGGACCCCCTCCTCAGTTCCTGAGGCTCCTGTAAGTCATGTACAAGGGACTGGAGAGTGGGCTCTGTCCAGTCTGAGCCCTGAGTTACCCTGTGTGTATCTTAGGATGCTTTGTATTTCTGTGGTGTCTGTCTGTTGTAACATCATCTCTTTCATTTCAGATTTATTTGGGCCCTCTCTTTTTAAAAAAACATACTACTGTTGTCTTTTATTCTTTACAGAAGTTTAATAAGTGTTTGATCTACTATCCTTACCCTATGTATACTTTTTGCAGTGAGATTTTTACTTTTCTTTGTTTCCTTGTTACTATCAATAATTAGTGAGACTTCTTTTAAGCTACCTTCAACATTGCTTATAAAGCTGCTTTATTAGTGATGACAGAGCCTTAATGGAAGTCATGTTCTGGTTGTAAATTAGAATGCAATGTGCCAGCAAAAAGCCCCTTAAGTTTATGTCTCACTACTTCTTGTTTTTTTTTAATCTAATTTTTATTTTTTGTCAGAGCAAATTTGATTAAAATGTTTTGTTTCTTCTAGGTGTGCAAGATGTGGTTCTTTTAAACATATACATATATCTATTCTTCTTTGGATCATTTTCCCATGTAGGTTATGACACAATGTTGAGCAGTCTTGTCTTGGTATTACATAGGTCTTTGGTGATTACATATTTCACATGTGTTTCTATATCTATCTTAACCCCAATATCCTAATGTATCCAATCCTCACACCTTTCCATTTGGTGAACCATAAGTTTGTTTAATGAATCTGTGATTGCATTTCTCTGTGGAAATATCTTCATTGGTATGAATTTTTAGCTAAGACCTATAAGTGATATTATAGGATATGTGTCTTTGGCTTTCTGACTTAGTACAATTTGCCTGATTACCTCAAGAATCATACATGGTGCTGCAAATGGCATTGTTTCATTTTTTTCCCTGGCTAATATTCCATCTGTACGTGTACCAGTTCTTCTTTGGCCACGCACCTCTTGATGGACTTTCTGGTTGCCTCCATGTCTTGGCTATTGTAATACTGCTGCAATGCATATTTGCTTGGCTGTGTCTTTCCAGTTCTATCTTATGTTATAGGCCAAGGAGTGGGCTTGCTGTATCATATGGTAGCTCAGTGTGTACGTTTTAAAGGCACCACCATTCAGTTCTCATTAGTGGCTCTTTCCAGGTTACGTCACACTTAAAATTGAGGGTATGCATTTCTCCAAAACACCTTCAATATTTATTGTTTGTAGTTTTCTTGCTGATGGTTATTCTAACAGGTGCGAGCTGATACCTCTCTGTGGTTGAATTTGCATGTGTCCCAAAATCTGTTGAAATTGAGCTTTAAAGCATGCCCTTTCTATTTATCAAACTGTGATTACTGCTTAGTTCTTCAAAGTGTTTTATTAAAGTAAGTGTCACATTTTGAAAAATTTTGGCCATTATCTCCCTCAAGACATTTTGAAGGCAGGTTTCATTTACAGCCCTGAAGTACTTGTTCATATGAAGTGAACATTAGCACAGATTTGAAAGCTGCTTTGGCAGGTAACGGCCGGAGGGCGGCAGCCTTTCCACATTCCCCAATCTGGTAACTAGGGAAGGAGCCTTCAGCCCCAAAAGTGTCCACCCTTATGTCTCATCCAGCTGTGGATCTAGATATGGTCAATCTAGGTTGCATCACAGCCCCTGAATGAATTGTGTGAGAATTTCTCTGTCTTTCAACGTCTTTGTTTCATGGGTATTTAAAAGTAGTTTATTTTTATAATGGGGTTTAGCTGCTTTTCACTGCTGTGATTATGCCGCTTTACAACCACTTGACTCACTTACAGAGAGATATCAATACATAGGGTTTAAGATTCTTACTAGTCAGATATAATCTTGTGCGGTGAATAGGGGGTGTTGAGTCCAGTTCAGTGAGCAAGGAGTAGGTCTTGTCTATTACATATTGGGTTTATGGCACGGTATCTGAGCTAATTTGAAACCCTTGTTTTATGCATCACCCCACCTCACCTTTCCCGTTCAGCAGCTATAGTATGTTTTCTAAACGTGTGATTCTGTTCTGTTTTGTAATTCAGTTCAAGTGTAGCGGTTTTTACATTCCCTCTATAAGTGATATCTTATGATAAGTGTCTTTTTCTGTGTGACTTATTTCACTTAGAATCGTCGGACCTAAATCCACTCATCATGCTGCTACTAGCCTTATGACGTTGATTTCATGGCCGAGTGATATTCCATTGTACATAAGGACCACAACTTCTTTATCCATTTTTCTCTTTCTTACGATATTTAACGTGTAATAAAGTGGAGGTTCCTGTCTATAGAACAGCCGTAAACTTTGGAGTGCCTGCGTCTTGCTGATTTTTAGTTTTCCGAATTTATACGCCCATGAGTGGAAGTGCAATATGCTCTCCTAGCTGTGTTTTTTAGATGTTTCAGGACACACCGTACACTTCTCCAGAGTGGCTGTTGGCAATTTACATCCCGCCCATCAGCGTAGCAAGGCTCCCATTTCTCCATGGCCGGTCCTGCATTTCTGGTTTGGACACTTTTTTCCGCATGGCCCTTTTGCCCGCTGGGAAGCGAGACTTCTTTGGAGCGCTGATTTGCCTTTCCAGGTTGCTTGGATGGCCAAAAAGGGCGTATGCGTTTTTTCCTGAATATATTCAGGAAAAAACGCTTACGCCCTTTTTGGCCAAGGGCATCATTGTCCACGTTTTGCCGCTTTTCATGTGCTTTCAAGGCGATTCGAATCTACCTCCTGAAATCTGTTTCCTGCAATTCTGCCTTGCTTTCAAAGCCTCTTCGTTGCCTTCCCTCAATATATTTGTGCACGAGAGTTATCATTTATAACTCTGCAGGTTTGTGAATTGCAGTGCCCCTGAGCTCCATTTTTCCAGTCCTTTTTTGGGAGCTGGCCGCAAAAGTTCAGGATTGCTTCAGGCCCTCTTCTGGTTCTGGGGGGCAGGCTGAGCTTGTGGTTAATTCTTCTTCCTGATGGGAAAATAGAGTGACCTGTGCCTGTCCCAAACCCTAGAGCTAGTCTCTCATTGGTTCCCGCTCTTCCCGTTCATCCTCAGGACAAATTGCAACCTGTACGGAACAGGAGGTTAAAGATGCTGATTCTCCAAGGAGGGAGATGGCTATTAAAGCGGCTGGAATGGCGAACCCGAGCACAAGGAGATGAGAAATGAGGTGCATTTTAGAAACCTTTCCCGATCACACGGTGTACCATCTTCTGGGTTTCTCATGCATGTTTTCGATGTAGGAAGATGCCCTTGAACCTGGAGATTTGGGACCCATGGGATGGGTACCATGCAGTATTACTTTAAAGTGTCTGCGTTGGCTCATTCAACCTCACCAAACCTCTCAGCCCCAAGAGTGTCCACCCTTATGTCTCAATCAGCTGTGGGTCTAGATATGGTCAATCCAGGTTGCATCACAGCCCCTGAACGAATTTTGTAAGAATTTCTCTCTCTTTCACTGTCTTTGTTTCACGGGTTTTGAAAAGTAATTTATTTTTATAACGGGGTTTAGCTGCTTTCACGGCTGTGTTTTTGCCGCTTTACACCCCCTTGACTCACTTACAGAGAGATATCAATACATAGGTTTGAAGATTCTTACTAGTCAGATATATTCTTGTGCGGTGAATAGGGGGTGTTGAGTCCAGTTCACTGAGCAAGGAGTAGGTCTTGTCTACTACATATTGGGTTTATGGAACGGTATCTGAGCTAATTTGAAACCCTTGTTTTATGCATCACCCCACCTCACCGTTCCCGTTCAGCAGCCATAGTGAGTTTTCTGAACGTGTGACTCTGTTCTGTTTTGTAATTCAGTTCAAGTGTAGTGGTTTTTACATTCCCCCTATAAGTGATATCTTATGATAAGTGTCTTTTTCTGTGTGACTTATTTCACTTAGAATCGTCGTACCTAAATCCACTCATCGTGCTGCTACTAGCCTTATGACGTTGATTTCATGGCTGAGTGATATTCCATTGTACATGAGGACCACAACTTCTTTATCCACTTTTCTCTTTCCTAGCATATTTAAGGTGTAATGAAGTGGGGGTTCTTGTCAACAGAGCAGCCCTAAACTTTGGGGTGCCTGTGTCTTGCTGATTTTTAGTTTCCCAATTTATACGCCCATGAGTGGAAGTGCCCTATGCTCTCCTAGCTGTGTTTTTTAGATGTTTCAGGACACACCGTACACTTCTCCAGAGTGGCTGTTGGCAATTTACATCCCGCCCAACAGCGTAGCAAGGCTCCCATTTCTCCATGGCCGGTCCTGCATTTCTGGTTTGGACACTTTTTTCCGCATGGCCCTTTTGCCCGCTGGGAAGCGAGACTTCTTTGGAGCGCTGATTGGCCTTTCCAGGTTGCTTGGTTGGCCAAAAAGGGCGTATGCGTTTTTTCCTGAATATATTCAGGAAAAAACGCATACGCCCTTTTTGGCCAAGGACATCATTGTCCACGTTTTGCCGCTTTTCATGTGCTTTCAAGGCGATTCGAATCTACCTCCTGAAATCTGTTTCCTGCAATTCTGCCTTGCTTTCAAAGCCTCTTCGTTGCCTTCCCTCAATATATTTGTGCACGAGAGTTATCATTTATAACTCTGCAGGTTTGTGAATTGCAGTGCCCCTGAGCTCCATTTTTCCAGTCTTTTTTGGGAGCTGGCCGAAAAAGTGCAGGATTGCTTCAGGCCCTCTTCTGGTTCTGGGGGGCAGGCTGAGCTTGTGGTTAATTCTTCTTCCTGATGGGAAAATAGAGTGACCTGTGCCTGTCCCAACCCCTAGAGCTAGTCTCTCATTGGTTCCCGCTCTTCCCGTTCATCCTCAGGACAAATTGCAACCTGTACGGAACAGGAGGTTAAAGATGCTGATTCTCCAAGGAGGGAGATGTCTAGTAAAGCGGCTGGAATGGCGAACCCGAGCACAAGGAGGTGAGAAATGAGATTGCATTTAGAAACCTTTCCCGATCACACGGTGTACCATCTTCTGGGTTTCTCATGCATGTTTTCGATGTAGGAAGATGCCCTTGAACCTGGAGATTTGGGACCCATGGGATGGGTACCATGCAGTATTACTTTAAAGTGTCTGCGTTGGCTCATTCAACCTCACCAAACCTCTCAGCCCCAAGAGTATCCACCCTTATATCTCAATCAGCTGTGGGTCTAGATATGGTCAATCCAGGTTGCATCACAGCCCCTGAACGAATTTTGTAAGAATTTCTCTCTCTTTTACTGTCTTTGTTTCACGGGTTTTGAAAAGTAATTTATTTTTATAATGGAGTTTAGCTGCTTTTCACGGCTGTGTTTTTGCCGCTTTACACCCCCTTGACTCACTTACAGAGAGATATCAATACATAGGTTTGAAGATTCTTACTAGTCATATATATTCTTGTTCGGTGAATAGGGGGTGTTGAGTCCAGTTCACTGAGCAAGGAGTAGGTCTTGTCTCTTACATATTGGGTTTATGGAACGGTATCTGAGCTAATTTGAAACCCTTGTTTTATGCATCACCCCACCTCACCTTTCCCGTTCAGCAGCCATAGTGTGTTTTCTGAACGTGTGACTCTGTTCTGTTTTGTAATTCAGTTCAAGTGTAGTCGTTTTTACATTCCCCCTATAAGTGATATCTTATGATAAGTGTCTTTTTCTGTGTGACTTATTTCACTTAGAATCGTCGTACCTAAATCCACTCATCGTGCTGCTACTAGCCTTATGACGTTGATTTCATGGCTGAGTGATATTCCATTGAACATGAGGACCACAACTAATTTATCTACTTTTCTTTTTCCTAGGATATTTAAGGTGTAATGAAGTGGGGGTTCTTGTCAACAGAGCAGCCCTAAACTTTGGTTGCCTGTGTCTTGCTGATTTTAGTTTTTGCAATTTATACGCCCATGAGTGGAAGTGCCCTATGCTCTCCTAGCTGTGTTTTTTAGATGTTTCAGGACACACCGTACACTTCTCCAGAGTGGCTGTTGGCAATTTACATCCCGCCCATCAGCGTAGCAAGGCTCCCATTTCTCCATGGCCGGTCCTGCATTTCTGGTTTGGACACTTTTTTCCACATGGCCCTTTTGCCCGCTGGGAAGCGAGACTTCTTTGGAGCGCAGATTTGCCTTTCCAGGTTGCCTGGTTGGCCAAAAAGGCTGTATGCGATTTTTCCTGAATATATTCAGGAAAAAACGCATTCGCCCTTTTTGGCCAAGGGCATAACTGTCCACGTTTTGCTGCTTTTCATGGGCTTTCAAGGCGATTCGAATCTACCTCCTGAAATCTGTTTCCTGCAATTCTGCCTTGCTTTCAAATCCTCTTCGTTGCCTTCCCTCAATATATTTATGGACGAGAGTTATCATTTATAACTCTGCAGGTTTGTGAATTGCAGTGCCCCTGAGCTCCATTTTTCCAGTCCTTTTTTGGGAGCTGGCCGAAAAAGTGAAGGATTGCTTTAGGCCCTGTTCTGTTTCTGGGGGGCAGGCTGAGCTTGTGGTTAATTCTTCTTCCTGATGGGAAAATAGAGTGACCTGTGCCTGTCCCAACCCCTAGAGTTAGTCTCTCATTGGTTCCCCCTCTTCCCGTTCATCCTCAGGACAAATTGCAACCTTTATGGAACAGGAGGTTAAAGGTGCTGATTCTCCAAGGAGGGAGATGGCTAGTAAAGCGGCTGGAATGGCGAACCCGAGCACAAGGAGATGAGAAATGAGGTACGTTTTAGAAACCTTTCCCGATCACACGGTGTACCATCTTCTGGGTTTCTCATGCATGTTTTCGACGTAGGAAGATGCCCTTGAACCTGGAGATTTGGGACCCATGGGATGGGTACCATGCAGTATTACTTTAAAGGGTATGCGTTGGCTCACGCAACCTCACCAAACCTCTTAGCCCCAAGAGTGTCCACCCTTATATCTCAATCAGCTGTGGGTCTAGATATGGTCAATCCAGGTTGCATCACAGCCCCTGAACGAATTTTGTAAGAATTTCTCTCTCTTTCACTGTCTTTGTTTCACGGGTTTTGGAAAGTAATTTATTTTTATAATGGGGTTTAGCTGCTTTTCACGGCTGTGTTTATGCCGCTTTACACCCCCTTGACTCACTTACAGAGAGATATCAATACATAGGTTTGAAGATTCTTACTAGTCAGATATATTCTTGTGCGGTGAATAGGGGGTGTTGAGTCCAGTTCACTGAGCAAGGAGTAGGTCTTGTCTACTACATATTGGGTTTATGGAACGGTATCTGAGCTAATTTGAAACCCTTGTTTTATGCATCACCCCACCTCACCTTTCCCGTTCAGCAGCCATAGTGTGTTTTCTAAACGTGTGACTCTGTTCTGTTTTGTAATTCAGTTCAAGTGTAGCGGTTTTTACATTCGCTCTATAAGTGATATCTTATGATAAGTGTCTTTTTCTGTGTGACTTATTTCACTTAGAATCGTCGTACCTAAATCCACTCATCGTGCTGCTACTAGCCTTATGACGTGGATTTCATGGCTGAGTGATATTCCTTTGTACATGAGGACCACAACTTCTTTATCTACTTTTCTCTTTCCTAGGATATTTAAGGTGTAATGAAGTGGGGGTTCTTGTCAACAGAGCAGCCCTAAACTTTGGGGTGCCTCTGTCTTGCTGA